>NC_134797.1:16688824-16718030 GCF_046742065.1 Oratosquilla oratoria | reverse complement strand
GCAGAGCTTGGTTGTGAAGATGCTTCCGTTCTTGAAACCTTTAAATTCGCTCACCCAGAAGCCTCCCAGCGCTCGACGCGCGGTAAACTGCTCTGCGGACTGTGGCCATGAAGCCCCCCCGCCAAACCCTGTACGCTGAGGGGCCCCCCCAGCTGAGCTGGTTTGTGGTTGACCACTTGGAGGCACGGCAAGAGCAAGACCCAGCAGAAATGAGAGAGAGAAAAAAAAGAGAGAAGAGAAAGCAAAGAAAGAAGGAGAGAAGAAAGAAAGGGAAGCAGAAAAGGATAAGGAATAACCAACACTCCCTGTGGAAACCATGGGGGCCAAACGGGGTCGCCGGTCCCTCTCGCAAATTCCGTCTTCTCCGATGAGTTCGTGGGGAAATGGGGAAAATAAGGGGCCTACCCAACACCACAACAGGCAAAATACATTTCAATTTATGTAAATATATCGTATTTCACCTAACTATAGTATATGTAATTTCATTATGATACATGTGAGATATATGTTAACATATGATACACAGTGATCTTTACATGATATATTTCATTTACAATATACAGTGTATGATACATATTCAATATGTAATGTATACATCATGTAATGTACACATGCAGTTCATAATATATATGCATATATACTCGTATGTATGTATGAATACATAAGTGTTATAGTATGTACATATTTATACATATAGGTGTATATGTATGTATTTAAGTTTATATATATATTTATATAAATATATATTTACATTTTTATATATACATATGTATATGTGTGTGTATATATGTTTATACAATGTTATCAACTGGCACAGGACCGGAATCGGTCATCGGTTATTCCACTCATGTTATTTGAGCCTCCTCACTGTATCCCACCTCTCTGTATATCATACTATCCCATTGGAAACTAGTATGTTATAACACATTTGTAAAAAGATCACTGTTAACCCACTATCGGAGAAATAATAACGGAAAGTACACAGAGAAACTGTATATTTCGACTACTCTCTGTAGTTCTCTCATTCTGCTTGAAGAGGACTACAGAGAGTAGTGTAGGGGGACGGAGGGAGGGGGGGGAGGCACGTAGATACAATCACTATGGCCCGACGGTCTTCGGAATTGAGTTCGATATTACTGACCTGCAACCTACAATGGTACTACTGAAGAACGGAGTGCAATGTTCTTATCAGTCGATGTCTATAAAGATAGAAGCCATGGTGAACTACAGCTTATAAGAGCACTGATACTCGATCTCCGATTCCCTGGTGTTCTTGGTCGAAATATGAATGTTTGTAGGGAAGCTGCTGAAGATTGAATATCGAAACAGTACATGACCTTGTAGCAGACAGCGGAGATCCAACAATTATAGTCACCCCTTCATCACGTGCAAAAAAGATCGTACATTTTTATTTACCTTTTTGGATGTGACTAGTTATTGGATCTTCTTTGTCTGCTACAACCTTGATGGATTATATTTCCTTTTTCAAAGTAAAAAATTGGTGAAGAGATCTGGGATCGCTTAAACGTGTCCTGATTTATGAGGTCTTGGTTTCGTTTTCAGACCCTCGGGAATGGTCTGCAAGGAAGTAACTCGGTGGTAGCTGTTGTGATGAATAATATAATCTGCAGGTTCTTCTGGAAGAGGAACGTGAAGCAAATGGCAAGAAATTGTATTTTGTCAGCAATAAATAGCACTTCCATTCGTTTATTTATTTTGGAAAATATCGCACTGATGAGTTGTTGTTATAGAAGAAAGGATTTAAGGAGCGTAGCAAAATAGATAGTGGAATTTATTTAGTTTATTTTTTAATTATTATTATTATTACTATTATTATTATTATTATTATCATTATCATTATCATTATCATTTATCATTATCATTGTCATTATTATTATTATCGTTATTATCTTTATTGTTATTATTGTTATTGTTATTATTATTGTTGTCGTTGTTATCAATCGTTGTTATTATCAATCGTTGTATTCAATCGTCGTTGTTATCAATCATCGTTGTTATCAATCGTCGTTGTTATCAATCGTCGTTGTTATCAATCGTCGCTGTTATCAATCGTCGCTGTTATCAATCGTCGCTGTTATCAATCGTCGCTGTTATCAATCGTCGCTGCTATCAATCGTCGTTGTTATCAATCGTCGTTGTTATCAATCGTCGTTGTTATCAATCGTCGCTGTTATCAATCGTCGCTGTTATCAATCGTCGCTCTTATCAATCGTCGCTGTTATCAATCGTCGCTGTTATCAATCGTCGCTGTTATCAATCGTCGCTGTTATCAATCGTCGCTGTCATCAATCGTCGCTGTTATCAATCGTCGCTGTTATCATTGTTGTTGTTATCATTATATTCATTGTTATCGTTATTGTCATTGTTATCGTTATTGTCATTGTTATCGTTATTGTCATTGCTATCGTTATTGTCAGTATTATCATAATTACTATTATAGTTGTTATTATTGTTATGGTTATTTCATATTTCATTTATTCATTTATTTATTATTTATCTATGTATTTTTGGGGGGCTATAGTCGGAGTTATAAAGATATAAAATCTGCTTCACTTTGTTTGGTTTAAGCCACTTTACCACAAAAACTGTTTCTAAAAAATAAGTCCTTTTTTGACGATGCTTATAGAGGACCCAGGAAGAAGTCCAACATTTAACGTCGTTGTTGATACTGGCGTTGCCAACTGCTTCAGTTTTGTGTTGCGGTAGATGGAAACGAGTGATGACTCCATGAAGTGTTAAGGGCCATTTACACGGTCGAACAGTTTGAAGTGATGTTTGACCGTGTGAATGGGGTATTTGGTCGTCAAACACGTTTATCGAACGTGTTTGACAACCAAATACCCTATTCACACGGTCAAACATCATTTCAAACACTTGTTTGACAAACCGGGTTTGTCAAACCGTTTGACCGTCTAAATGCCCCTTTATTCTTGAAGAAAATTCGTATACCAAACTTCAGTGATGCTTAATGCCAGGATCGTGTTGCGCGGCGCCGTCGTTTCGAAAGGCTATGATAGTATTCTAACCAAGGGGAGAGGGTGGTCGTCATATCAAGGTCTGTATGTATTATCTTGTTAAGGTAACTGAACTTGCAAACATAACCTGGCCGTATCCGGCAAAAACCGGATAGTGTGACACCGGCATAATTCGACCCCGTGAATCTTCTCTACATGATTCATACCACCACGCTGTCAACCATGTCCTCGATGGGGAGCACCGATACTCGATCTCCGACTCCTTGGTGTTCTTGGTCGAAATATGAAGGTTTGTAGGGAAGCTGCTGAAGATTGAATATCGAAACAGTGCATGACCTTGTAGCAGTCAGCGAAGATCCAACAACTATAGTCACCCCTTAATCGCGTGCAAAAAAGATCGTGTATGTTTATGAACCTTTTTGGATGTGACTGGTTATTGGGTCTTCTTTGTCTGCTGCAACCTTGCTTCTCGTTTTCTGTAATGTGTCCTGTGATGAAGATTAAGGGCAGAAGGCCCATGAAGGCCTTCCTCCGAAGACTAAGGGCAGAAGGCCCATGAAGGCCTTCCTCCGAAGACTAAGGGCAGAAGGCCCATGAAGGCCTTCCTCCGAAGACTAAGGGCAGAAGACCCATGAAGGCCTTCCTCCGAAGACTAAGGGCAGAAGGCCCATGAAGGCCTTCCTCCGAAGACTAAGGGCAGAAGACCCATGAAGGCCTTCCTCCGAAGACTAAGGGCAGAAGTCCCATGAAGGCCTTCCTCCGAAGACTAAGGGCAGAAGGCCCATGAAGGCCTTCCTCCGAAGACTAAGGGTAGCCCGATAGACCAACGGCCGTGTCTCCTCTTCCGATAGAGTCAGAATTGGCTTGAAATTTAGAAAGTACGAAAGGCGAATCTGAACTCGAAAGATGAAATTTGCTGTGACTTATCTGATAAACAGATATATAAGAATTATATGATATTTGAAAAAAAAATATTTGTTCACCTATTGTCTGATTATTTTGAATTCTTTTTTAGTATCTTGTGCTATATGACATCACAATGGCACTCTGGTCCATGATTGGGATTCTTTTTCTTTAACTGGAAGTTAGCTTTCAATAATAAAAGAAACTTACGTGACTCTTGTCCGTAGGGGTATGATTAAAGCTCCTTGAATATTGAACGAATAGGTCTCATGAAGTCAGTACTTCATAGGAGGCATCAATAGACGTTTCAGGGTCCCCAGTATGAAGATCGAGTGTCAACCTCTCAGGGCTGCACCCCCAGGCAAAGGCAAGGGTATTGATGGATTTTGATAATTGGACGGGAGGAATATGATTTACTTGGATGTCCCTTTCACAGGACCATCACAATCACAAACCCTTCACTGGGTCCTGGACTATCATAGATTATATATAGTTATTAATCTAAAAAAAGTTATATGTAATCCAATACTTTTATGTGAAACCTTTCAGGTAACGATGAAATCAGATCAAGAGATATTACCTTTGTAGATTTTCAAAAGCCTTTGATACAATCCCGCATGAAAGGCTTCTGCAAACAAAAGTCTGTGATACAGAGGGTGAACATAATTAATACGACCCGAGACGGGCCAGCGAGGGTAAACACCGGAAATTATGAACTGTGAGTTCCAGAGGAGGAATTCAAACATTTGATATATATATATATATATATATATATATATATATATATATATATATATATATATATATATATATATATATATATATATATATATATATATATATATATATATATATATATATATATATATATTATATATATATTGAGATATTCTGACAGGTTGACGTAAGCGGAGTAGGAAACACAGAAGTCTTAGTCTTGAGTTTATTCCTGACTAGTTTCGTGGGTATGCTTTTTCAAAGGAATGGTGTACAAACAGGACCTCACTACCTCCCCATGTTACCATAGTTGGTGACAAGTGTGAACATTACATATTCATTGTGGCAAATGTAATAATAATGATAAAGTTTAACAAGTGGTGAATATGATGACAACACTATTAATAACACTAATATTTTCATCATTGTTATTATTAGTGTTGTCATTCATATTCGGACATCTCCAAAGGTCAATGGTCCCGGACATAATCTCACGGCTAGCTGTGAGCCGCTTGGTTAAGAATTATCACCCTCCTGACCCTGCTTCCCGCCCGTTTCACTCATGACCTCACACCTCCACCATCCCCTCACCTCCTCACACCTCCACCATCCCCTCACCTCTGACTCCGCCCTGTGTGACGGGTCGACCTGTTTTAGCTCTGCGTGTTCCCCTTCTACTCACATCTCATTGTACTTATGTCTCTGCAAATTCTTGTAATCTGTACTTTCCTGAAGAGGGCTATAGGTATTAGCCGAAATATAGAAGTTACGCATTCTTCTAAAGTTTCCTTTTATTCCGACTGTGGGTTCTTCGTGATTATTATTTACAAATGTGCAACAACTTTTTGTCTAAGTGATATATATATGTATATGTATATGTATATATGTATATGTAAATGTATGTATATGTTTATGTATATGTATATATATATATGTATATGTAATTTATATATATACGTGAATAAATTCGCTAGTGGACAGCGACATCAATCATACAATCCAAATAACCGTCGCGCAGAGGATTCGAACCACCGCCAGTAGACTCAAGAGTCCGTAGCACCCGCCTTAGACCACTCAACCATAGACGATCGTCTATGGTTGAGTGGTCTAAGGCGGGTGCTGCGGACTCTCTTGAGTCTACTGGCGGTGGTTCGAATCCTCTGCGCGACGGTTATTTAGATTGTATTATATGTATATATATGTATATATATATATATATATACATATGTATATATATATATATATATATATATAATACGCGTGTGCATGTGTGTGTACGCCTTTAATCCCATCTCAGGTATGTTATCGTAATGGAGTAGTTTCCTTTAACTAAATAGAATTATTTGGCGCCAGTTAAAACAGATACTCTATATAGTTCTAACATTGCGCTCAAACGTCCAAGCTAGATATGAACGCGGTAGGTTTTCTCTCAGTTGAATAAAATCGATTCGTGGCAGCCAGAACAGATAGAATATGTAAGAACTTTCGCATCCAAGTGTTTAGTATAGACAAATCTAAGCCCCTCCCACTCTACCCCAATTCCTGGAGGGGCTTCTTTTGACTGAATAAAATTCATTGTCGACAGCCAGAATTGAATCCTAAGAGTACCATGATATTGAGTGGGACCGTCTCCTTTCGGATTTTCACGGTAGTAGTATAACTTTTTTTCGTGTAAAACAGGGCGATTTTATTCAGCAAAGGCGTGACATGTGACACTTGGAAGGAAGGGGACCTTGTTCGTGTCCCTCAGAGTGTCCATACCGCTGATGTATACGCCTCATACACAAGGGAGTATATCACTCAGTCATATAACCCACTCACCTCCACTCACTCCCACACTCACACCAGCCGGCAGACTATGGGGCGCCTGACGCTTCCTGCATCAACCAGCTGACAAAGCATTCCAACCAGCTGACAAAGCATTCCCTCGCACCATGCACACGCGATCACACAGCAATAAACACATTATTACGTATACTGACGAACCTCCCCTGGATATATATATTATAGTCTGGTTGTCAGACTAAATTATAAACTAATTATGTAAATTAAAATATAAGATGTGACGAACTAAATCCAGCTCACATAAATAATTCAGTTATACGAGCGTGGCACCTCACCAAGGAACTTCCGACATTCTTAAACGAGATGTACCAGCTCGGAGAGGTAGTTCTGCCAGTGACGTGCCTTAGTGATAGGATTGTGTAATAGTGTATCAAGAGAACATAAATTGAATAGGACAATAAACAAACAAAAACTTAGAGGCGTTTGTGCAGTGGACACCCCTAAACATGATAATGTCACGGACCCGTCATATTCTGTGTTACAAGTGACCAGGATAGAACGAAGTAACAATACCGTTACACCCGTCCGTTACATTACTGGTGGCAGCGGTGGAATGATGTTAGCATAGAAAAAAAAAATGCGAGTATCAGGGGTGGTTTTGAGTGGGTAATGTATGGTTATTATTACTGGAATATATTGGTGTTAAATATAAGGATTGATGTTACCTTTATAATGTTGATTATAGTAGTGGGAGATCAGCCTGTGACGATTGCCCGTGATGAAATAGTGTGAACCAAGTTCTTGTTCTTGAGAGCGTTTTGTTCAGTGCGGTTATTTGTTCGTAGATGTATGTAGTTGGCTAAGAGTGGACGGGTTTGAAGTTCACCGTAGTAGGTACACCGTAGTCTCTTCGAAGTAGTTGGTTGCGGGAGTGCTGCCACCAGTAATGTAACGGACGGGTGAAAATCTGGCTCTGTCGAGATCAGATTATATAAAGGGTAGCATTATGCATGGGGGGACGGAGAGGGGGGGGTCGCCGATTTAATGAAGCGGCCTTGCTGTGGATGTGCTGTGTCTTGCGACACTGCTTCTGACTCAGGGCAGTGGACAAGGTGCAGGGATGACCCGTCATCCAGGAGGTGCTAAGATAAGAGGGAGGGTGGAGGGGAGTGGAGTGTATTCAGGGATGGAATGGGTGGGAATGATTTTATGCTTTTTTATTTTTGGCTACCTCCCTTGTAAGGGGGGAAAAAGCCTTGGTATATGTATGTATGTGGCATTAAGGGAGAAGAGAATGAGGAAGTACGGTTAGGGTTCCTTCAGTGTAAGTTAAATCATGTGGCGGTACCAAGACAGATACACAGTTAATAGGATAAGGTTTAATCGAAGTACTTACAAGCGGTTTTCATTAGCTGAATGAAATCGCCTGGAGGTAGCGGGAGTATCATATTTTTTGTTTCATTTATTCTTATTTTATTTATATGTTGATTAATTTATTTATTTATATATTCATCTTTATATTTATTTATTTATTATTTATATTTATTTATTCATTTGTTCATTTATTTATATTCCATTTATTTATCTTATTTATTTATTTATTTATTTTTATTTATTTTCATTTATTTATTTATTTATTCATTTATTTACTTATTTATCTATTTATTTATCTGTTTATTTATTTATTTATTCATCTATCTATCTATCTATCTATCTACCTGTCTATCTATCTGTCTGTTGAAATTCTTATTCATTCAGTCAGTCATTTATTCATTTATTTATTTTTGTAACGTAGGCAGAAGCTGCGTTGTCCACTCGTCAGTTAGTCCGTGACCTGGATACTAAAGGGAGGCAAAGAAGAAGACAAAGAAGAAGAAGAAAAACAAAAATCTTTCTGTAAACGCGGGCTAGATGGGGTACATCTAGACTACTGTCGCCTTTCCCTTTTTATTTTTAGGTTAGTTTAGTCGAGTTTAGATCAGTTTAATTTGATTTAGATTTGGTTGAGTTGGGTTGGATTAGGATGGGATAGGGTAGAAAAAGACAGATTAGGTTAGGATAGGTTAGGCTGTTTTTGGATTAGCATAGGTTAGATTAGGATAGACGAGGTGCTAAGATAAGAGGGAGGGTGGAGGGGTGTGGAGTGTATTCAGGGATGGAATGGGTAGGAATGATTTTATGCCTTTTTCTTTTTGGCTACCTCCCTTGTAAGGGGGAAAAAGCCTTGGTATATGTATGTTTTTCTTTTTAATTGGCTGGGATTTTTCAAAATACGCCATAGAGACGGCGATACCGATGAAAGGTGGCGTAAAGCTGACATAGCAACGACGATATTCTTATCTTTTTATTTACTTTGTTTTCGATACTCAGGTCGCAGTCCTGAAAACACACAAAGTTTATTTTTGGTAGGTAGCTGGCGCTCAGGGGGTGTAGACAAGTTTCCTTTCCGTAGGTAGGTCACAGCCAAAGACACCTTCGACTCTTTCCGCATGAGGGGACGATCAGGGAGGGGTCGCTATGTATCTGGAGGGGCTGCCCCTGTTGTTGGATGTGTTTTGCTTCTGACCCAGGTAGTGGGCTGGAGACAGGGATGACTTTTCATCCGCGAGGAGTTAAGATGAAAGAGAAAGAAATAGGAGTGGGATAGGGTTGGGGACGAGTGTATTCTGGCTACCCCCCCCCCCCCTCGTAAAGGGGAAGAACCCTTTGGTATACTCGTATCGACAGATAGATAGGCAAGTTGGATCATCGTTACGAGACGACTACTTGACATGCCCACCTTGACACGCCCACCTTGACACGCCCACCTTGACACGCCCACCTTGACACATGACCATAAACAAATCTTGATCTTTTCGTCTCTGTGTTCCATTGCATGGATTTCTCTAGCTAAGGGTCGATTTTTCAGTTGACTGACATAGTCAGAGTCTGTTTCTAGTTTTAGTAAAAGAATGTGAAGAGACCATCGAGGTATTGAATAGTTTAAAGATTTCTCTTTGTTCTGTTGACCCGAGGAGTTCTGCTGTTGCATGACGTTCGTGTTCCCTTCTGTTCTTCCCCTGTTCTTCCTCTGTTCTTTCGCTCCTGTTCTACTGATCTCTCCTTGTTCTTCGTCTGTTCTTTCTCTGTCTTTCATGTAACCTTGTATTTCCTCTTACTCTTTACTGTCCTTCTTTCGTCCTTCCTCTCTCCCTCTATGTCTTTCGTATGTCCTTCCTGCGTCCTTCCTGTCTCCTTCCTATGTCTTTCCTGTGTCCTTCCTATATTCTTCCTCTATCCTTCCTATGTCCTTCCTGTGTCCTACCTATCCCTTTTCTATGTCATCCTATATCCTTCCTCTGTCCTTCCTATGTCACTCTGTTCATCCTCTGGCCTAACCCTGTCCTTCTTATATCCTTCTTATGTTCTTCCTATGTCCTTCCTATGTCCTTCCTATATCCTTCTTATGTCCTTCCCCTGTCCTTCATCTGCCTTTCCTATGTGCTTCCATTGTCCTCTTTTCTTCATCTAGCCTAACTCTATCCTTCCTATATCCTTTCTATATCCTTTCTATATCCATCTTCTGTTCCTCCTCTGTCTTATCTGTGCCTTCCTCTGTCCTTCTTGTGTTCTTCTTATGCCAGTCCTATTTCCTTCTTGTGCCCTTCCTCTGTCCTTCCTCTGTCCTTCCTATGTCCTTCCTCTGTCCTTCCTATGTCCTTCCTTTGTCCTTCCTATGTCCTTCCTATGTCCCTCCTATGTCCTTCCTATGTCCCTCCTATGTCCTTCCTATGTCCCTCCTATGTCCTTCCTATGTCCCTCCTATGTCCTTCCTATGTCCCTCATATGTCCTTCCTATGTCCTTCCTATGTCCCTCCTATATCCTTCCTATGTCCTTCCTATGTCCTTCCTATGTCCTTCCTATGTCCTTCCTCTGTCCTTCCTATGTCCCTCCTATAGCCTTCCTATGTCCTTCCTATGTCCTTCCTATATCCTTCCTCTGTCCTTCCTATGTCCCTCCTATAGCCTTCCTATGTCCTTCCTATGTCCTTCCTATGTCCCTCCTCTGTCCTTATTTCTACCCTCTGTTATTCCTCTGGTTTAACCCTGCCTTTCTTATGTCCTTCCTATATCCTTCCTATGTCCTTCCTATGCCCTTCCTCGTCCTTCCTTGTCCTTCCTTGGCCTTCCTCGACTTCTAAAATTCCCTGGCTTTTCTTATTATCTTAGATCTCCACCATCCTTCTTTGGCCTTCCCTGACCTTAACTGACCTTCTCCGTCCATTCCTCTTTTCTTCGGCCTTCCTCAGTTTTCACCTTTCCCGGTCTTTTCTTCTCCACCCTGATCCACCCCGGCATGTTCTTTCTCGTCCTCCTCCCTCCACTTCCTCCTTTCCCTTTCTTCCACTTCCTCTCCCCCAATTCTCCTCCTCCATTCCCCTCCTCCCTTCCCCTCCTCCATTCTCCTCCTCCATTCTCCTCCTCCATTCCCATCCTCCATTCCCATCCTCCATTCCCATCCTCCATTCCCATCCTCCATTCCCATCCTCCATTCCCCTCCTCCATTCTCCTCCTCCATTCCCATCCTCCATTCCCATCCTCCATTCCCATCCTCCATTCCCATCCTCCATTCCCATCCTCCATTCCCCTCCTCCATTCCCCTCCCCCAATTCCCCTCCCCCAATTCCCCTCCCCCAATTCCCCTCCTCCCTTCCCCTCCCTCCCTTCCCCTCCTCCCTTCCTCTCCCCCAATTCCCCTCCCCCAATTCCCCTCCCCCAATTCCCCTCCCCCAATTCCCCTCCTCCCTTCCCCTCCTCCCTTCCCCTTCTCCCTTCCCCTCTTCCCTTCCCCTCCTCCCTTCCCCCCTTCCCCTTCCTTTTCCTCCTCTCTTCCCCGTCCTCTTCCTCCCACCTTCTCTGTCCTCCTCTACTCACTCATATCCTCCTCCTTTCTTCACCGTCCTCCTCCACCTTTACCGTCCTTCTTTTGTCCTTCCTCGTCCTTCCCTATCCCATTCCTTCTCTTTCTTTCTGTCCTCCTTCATTTCCCTTTTCTTTCTTCCCTTGCTCTTTTCTCTCTTTCTCTCTTTCCCTTCACCCTGCCCCTCTGCCGATCTTCCTCTCCATTTCATAATTTATTTTTAATTTATTTATTTGTTGTTGCTCTTTTCAATCCCTTCTTGTCTTCCTCTGTCCTCCCTCGTCCTCTGTTATCCTCCCTCGTCTTTTCTTGTCTTCCCTCGCCTTCTTTTGTCCTCTCTCGTCCTCTCTTGTCCTCCCTCGTCCTCTCTTGTCCTCCCTCGCCCTCTCTTATCCCTCCTCGTCCTCTTTTGTCCTCGCTCGGATTATTTTGTCCTTCCTCTTCTTCTCTTGTCTTCTTTCGTCTTCTCTTGTCTTCCCTCACCTTATCCTTCCTCGTCCTTTCTTGTCCTTCCTCGTCCTTTCCTGTCTTCCCCTTCTTTTGTCCTCCCTCGTCCTCTCTTGTCCTCCCTCGTTCTCTCTTGTCCTCCCTCAGATTCTTTTGTCCTTCCTTTTCTTCTCTTATCCTCCCTCGTCCTCTCTTGTCTTCTTTCGCCTTCTTTTGTCCTCCTTCATCCTCTCTTGTCTTCCCTCGTCCTCTTTTGTCCTCGCTCGGATTCTTTTGTCCTTTCTCTTCTTCTCTTGTCCTCCTTCGTCCTCTCTTATCCTCCCTCGTCCTCTCTTGTCCTCCCCCGCCGTCTCTTGTCCTCCCTTGTCCTCTCTTGTCCTCCCTCGTCCTCTCTTGTCCTCCCTCGTCCTCTCTTGTCCTCCTTCCAGCCTCCGTGTCTGGGAGGGGCTGATGAACGTAGACGGTGCTCGTCTGACTGACTTTAAAGATTAATTTTAACCTTTTGCCAACTTTGTGCGAATCTAAATTTATTTTGACTGTCGCAAGATGATTTAATTATTTTTTCTAGTTTTGTTTCCATTCTATGAGATTTTCTTCGATTAACCTTTCTGGTACGTTTTGTGATTTTCTTCTTATTCTCGTTATCGCCAGGGGATTCTATTCAGCTTACAGAAACCCTTTCCCCCTTTTCCGTAATGGAAGAAGAGAATCAACCTACACTGCGTCATGATGATTGCCTGGGAAACTTTCCGTAAAC
This sequence comes from Oratosquilla oratoria, assembly GCF_046742065.1. Lineage (NCBI taxonomy): Eukaryota > Metazoa > Arthropoda > Malacostraca > Stomatopoda > Squillidae > Oratosquilla > Oratosquilla oratoria. The sequence goes on along the minus strand of NC_134797.1, from coordinate 16,705,525 downwards.
TCTGTTAATGGAATCTCATTATGGTGACGTCCAATCACACGAATACAATCGTGTGACGTAAGACAGAATGAAATCATGAAATCATTAAAGTACGTGACCATGTCTGTGGGGTCAACAATTTTGAAAAAAAAAGTATATACACACACACATATATATATATATATATATATATATATATATACATATATACATATATATATATATATATATATATATATATATAATATATAATATGCGTGTGTGTGTGTTGTGTGTGTGTATGTGTGTACATATATCAGATAATTTTTATGACCGTCACGCATAGTACTCGAACCTACCACTCAGAGGCCATGTGGCTACCGAGGCAGTGCCTTAACCCACTCGGCTACAGAAGGCACAAAAATCTCTGAACTCGTAACGCTACTGATTCCCGAGATTAGGAAAGATCGCTGCCTGTGACCCCATTTCCTTTTTCACCAGAGATCCGACCTCACTCGTACCAGGGGATAATGACTGGAACGAATCCCTTTCACGCATAGACACACTGGCTTAAGCGAATAGAATTACTTGGAGACAAATGGAATAAGATACATAAGCGAAAGGATTTATTGAAATAAATCTGACATTTCGATTTTTTTGGAGATTAATTTAAGCTAGATAAAATCGCCTGATGTAAGGCAGGATTAAACACGGAAGCCACTTTCCATAGTGAAGAGGTTAATCGAGGTAATTTTTCAATTTCATTTTTACTTTATTTCTTTAAAGAGTTATCTTACCTGAAAAAAAAATCGCCAAAGGAAGATCAGCATAAATTTGCTTTCTCGGAACAAAAAGAATTGTTGAAATAAATTAAAACCCATTGAATCTGGGAGACTCCTTTTGGATGAATAAAATCATCTGGCGACAGCAAAAGAAATACATGTGGTTTTGCATAGTCAGGGGCTTAAAGGTGATGAATTGCTATGGAAATCGGTCAAGGTTCCCAACTAGGATTCGCTAGCCGACAGTCGACGTAATAGGAAGAGGACTACCCAGCAGGCAAGGGAGCAAGACCTCCCCCCTTACCGAGAATGTACCACGGAGTTGAATAAAATCACCTGGCGGCAGCCGGATTGAGAAAAAGTACCTCCTGGTATACGGAAAGTGGGGAGGAGAGGGAGGGTCAAGGAGTAGAAGACAAAATTCAACTTCTTCAAGACAATGTCCACTTGCTCTATAGAAAAGTAATCTTACTGCGTTCGCCTTCATAAAGTCAACAAAGTGTGCCATTCTCCCATAGGGTAACGCTACTCTTAATTAAATAAAATTACCTGGCAGTTACCTGTAACATAACAAGACACTTGTAGTCCTTTTGGTCCGTCTAAACTGAACAAATTCGCCAGAGATTGACTATAACAAAATCACAAAATGTCACTAAACTCACTTGAACGCTCCTGAAAAAGTTATAGTAAGTCCGTTCCATTGCTGTTTTATAATGATTTAGTGAATTTTATTATTATTGTTTATTTATATTATCACCTACCACAGTGGTATGCTTTGTTAGGTTTGACGTCAGGTGATTTCATTCAACTCAGAGGTAACCTCTAGATTGATGGGGTTAAAGCGGTTATGATGAATTAATTTAAAAACTGTGACTTGTTTTGTAATTTTTGTTTAAGTTAAATTCAAGTAATTTTCTTGAAGAAAATAAGGCTGGACCCGGAGGCAAATTATCAAGGCAATAAAACAACCCACATCATGAAATGCTTTCATCTTGTCATTCTTCTTTCTTCTTCCTTTTTTCTTCCTCTTCCTCCTCCTCCTCACCCTTCTTCTTTTGACGTCGTCGTCGTTGTCGTCGTCTTCATCACCACTGTCATCGTAATCGCTATCACACATCACCCGTTAACATTCACTCGTTACCAGTTACCCGTTACTCGTTACCCGTTACCAGTTATCTGTCATCATCATCGTTATTACCATCATCACCTATCATCACCCATTATCCATTAATCATTACTAATACCTATCCACCATCCAACATCTACCACCGACCATCCACCATCCATCATCCACCATCTACCATCTACCATCCACCATCTACCACCCACCATCTACTATCTACCATCTATCATCAACCGTCCACCATACATCATCCGCCGTCCACCATCCCTCATCCTCCATCCTCCATCCACCATCCACCATTCACAATCATCACTGAAATCTGAATACTTAACAACACTTAACACAAAACACATAACGCTTAACGTTTAACGGTTAACGATGGACGCTGAGCCCTTAACACTTACCGCTTAGCCCTTAACACTTACCGCTTAACAATGAACGCTGAGCGATAAATGCTCAACCCTTGACGCTTAGCCCTTAGCGCTTAACCCTTAACGTTTAACGCTTAACGCTTGTTGCTTAATGACTAAAGCTTAATACTTAACACCTACTACTAAAACTAAGGCCAAACATTTAACCCACACATCCACGCAAACACGCTTAGACACATTCACGCCTCCACTTGCTCGCATACGCCCACTCACACTCTCATGCACTACCATACACGCACAAACACACACACACACACACACACACACACACACACACACACACACACACACACACACACACACACACACACACACACGCACACTAACACCTATTATTCGTTCATTCACCCTCATCATTTTCATCCTTGCCTTCTCTAAGTCCTGACGCTAAGAAAATACGAACTCTTACACTAACACTATCACATATAATAATACTGACACTAGCACTAACAATGATGCTAACAATAATACTAACAGTGGGAGCTGAGACTGGAAACAGCGAAGACCATTTTGAGCAAGAGGAAAATGTTGAATTATTTAGTTGAACATGAACTGAAACAAGTTCCTGGTGATGTTGTGACCTGCACCTGGAGAAATCAGGTCAAACAATGTCAACGGATTACATACGGAGAACCGAGATTAGCCTCTAGCCCCTCATCTCATGAACTTGAAAGAAAAATCAACAAATAAATAAGGAAAAATATATGATTCATGATTGTCGTATTCTTTTATTGTGACTAAACGATTTGTTTCCATGGTAGCCTACAAATGGTCATTGACCCTTCGGGCCCTTTAGGATCACTTGATCCTGAGTACGGTCTGTAGTTCACCGGATACATCTTCATTTGTAAGAAACGATGTAGAATCTAATATTATTTTTCATAAAACTTTAAACATGTAATCGAAAACTAGTTACACAAAAAGATTCGAGATATTTAGATAAAATGTTGCTGAATATTTGTAAATCCATGTTTTGGTAAGTCCATTCCATTACTTTATTCTAACCCATTTACACCAACACCTTTACATGTATAAAAAATAATTACAAAACAAAAATACCATTACATTGGATTCAAAATCGTGTTTTAGAGGAATTATAATAGTTGTATCCGGGAAAAGTGAGTTTTTTGGAGTAAATAAAACAGCGTCATCCGGGGGATGCCACAAGCGCTCTCAGTTTATCATTTTTATCTTAAAAACACTTTTCAAAACAAAACTAATCGACATGGGACCAAGTTTTTTAGTCCCACGTTTTTTGGTAAGTTTTCTTGCCCAGTTGGAATGAGAGAGCACACACACACACACACACACACACACACACACACACACACACACACACACACACACACACACACACACACACACACACACACACACACGACTCGGTGGCGCAGTTGGTAGAACGCTGAGCTGCCACGAAAATGGCCCGCAGCTCCTGGTTCGAATCCTGCCCAGGGCCGAAATTATTTCGGTACTGCTGCGCTTCGGGTCGTTACTCTGACTCTCGTGGGCGGGGAGTTGGGTGTGTGTGTGTGTGTGTGTGAAAGGTCATAGCATTACCCATAGATCGGACCTACGAGCTCTGAGCTCTCTTCCGGGAGGGAAATAGCTGTCGATCACGAGTCCAACACGTGATCCAAAGACCAAGTGAATACACACACACACACACACACACACACACACACACACACACACACACACACACACACACACACACACACACACACACACACACACACATGTAGATGTGTAGTTCTATCTACATTATTAAGGCACTGGTGTTGGAGAAGTTAAGTCTGAGCGGTGTCTTTTCTTTACTGTCTCATAATATAATCTTTCTGGTTTCTACATACAGTACAACCTCCGAAGTAACCTTGTGGGGTTACCAGGTTTTATGTACATATATACAAATTTACAGTGGTGCCATATCCTGATTGGTATATAAAAAACGTTGCGGTTGAGAGACGGTGATAGGCGCCGGACAGTCGCCGTTTCCCTTTGTAGTCGAGTTGCGCGTCAGGGCGTTTCCCCAAAATGCTGGCGAGGCTTTTTGTTCAAGCGCTGGCGGGTTCTATTGCTCGAGCAGGTGTTGGCTGGAAGCCTGGTCTTCGGGTCACTAGGAACAACTGAATGTCCCTTCCTTGAGGTCCGGAAGAAACAATAGATGGCCCCTGGAGAGTTGGCCTGAAGATGTTGGCGTACTTCTTGCTCCATATGCGTGTGTGCGCCCGTGTGCACGCTGGACATCAAAGCGGTTGATAACACAAACACACACACACACACACACACACACACACACACACACACACACACACACACACACACACACACACACACACACACACACACACACACACACACACACACACTGACAAGCACGCTCGACTAGGAATACTGTATGTTAGATTTAGACAATTCGTTTTTAATGTGTGTGTGTGTGTGTGTGTGTGTGTGTGTGTGTGTGTGTGTGTGTGTGTGTGTGTGCACGTGCATGTTTCTGTGCATTTGCGTGGGCGTATATGTAATTCACGATGGTTTTGAATCACGTGATGGCCTTGTGGTCGACATATATGTCTGTCTTGGATGAGAGCTTCATAGCCCGTACGGGCAGATCTATGGGGAATACTATGGTCTTACACATCCGAAACATATGCCATGTCTATAGACAAGGGAGCTAGTGACGACTTGCAATATTAGAGCGTTTTTTCATACCGTGAGTGGGGTCCAATCTCGGTTTCGCTGAGTTGGCAGTCCAAGATACAGACCGCTGCATCAGCTGTGTATGTGTGTGTGTGTGTGTGTATTTGTGTGTGTGTGTGTGTGTGTGTGTGTGTGTGTGTGTGTGTGTGTGTGTGTGTGTGTGTGTGTGTGTGTGTGTGTGTGTGTGTGTGTGTGTGTGTGTGTGTGTGTGTAGTTGCATGTGTGTATATATGTAGTTGCGTGTGTGTATGTGTGTGTGTGTGTGTGTGTGTGTGTGTGTGTGTGTGTGTGTGTGTGTGTGTGTGTGTGTGTGTGTGTGTGTGTGTGTGTGTGTGTGTGTGTGTGTAGTTGCATGTGTGTATATATGTAGTTGCGTGTGTGTATGTGTGTGTGTGTGTGTGTGTGTGTGTGTGTGTGTGTGTGTGTGTGTGTGTGTGTGTGTGTGTGTGTGTGTGTGTGTGTGTGTGTGTGTGTGTGTGTGTGTGCGCATGTGTGTGTATGTAGCTACGTGTGTGTATGTATGTAGTTGCGTATGTGTGTGTGTGTGTGTTTTTGTGCGTGCGTGTGTGTGTGTGTGTGTGTGTGTGTGTGTGTATATGTAGTTGCATGTGTGTATATATGTAGTTGCGTGTGTGTATGTGTGTGTGTGTGTGTGTGTATGTGCGTATGTAGCTACGTGTGTGTATGTATGTAGTTGCGTGTGTGTGTGTGTGTGTGTGTGTGTGTGTGTGTGTGTGTGTGTGTGTGTGTGTGTGTGTGTGTGTGTGTGTGTGTGTGTGTGTGTGTGTGTGTGTGTGTGTTTGCGTTCTGCTTTTGTTTTGGTTAACCATACAACTAACTATAAGTTAATTCACACACACACACACACACACACACACACACACACACACACACACACACACACACACACACACACACACACACACACACACACACAAACAGTCGCAAACAAGTTACCAGTGGATAATGTGCGATAGGCAAAGTAGTTTTCAGTCTGGTGAGAATATATGACTGAGATTAATTTCGTGAGAGAATGAGGGAGACAAGTGGACGAGATAAAATCGCAATAGCTTACACGCTGAGTAATTGGTGGCCTACATCCTGCAAGTAATTCCTTGCTTAAATATGTACCCCCGCGCTGGACGATGCAATTTTCAGATCATTATCACCTGACAAAGAGGCCTTTTTTTATTATTACAAGAATCGTAGGCACGGCATTCCAGACTGGAATAGGCTTGACTGCCCTGGAATTTATACTTCAAGTGGCAAGTGTGGTTTGTTCCCCGTCTCGTGAGGGGTAATGTCCAACTAATACTAACTAATGCTACCTCAAGGACATTAGTGACATCTATATCGGGCAAATGTGACGGCTGCGGCCGTAGTTTAGAGTCTTTTTGTATGCGTTCCTCGCCTTGTTTGTCTTGGAGTTTTGGTTGCGTGAGAGTATGTCGTATATAACTTTTTCTGCAACAAAGGATAGATTTCTTAAAGCAAGATATTCCATTTCTAGGGCCGAAATTGGAACGAAATGTTTGATGAGGTCTTTCCATATGACGCATTAAATCCTATCTGTTTCAACACAAAGAATCCCTTCACTAATATTTCTCAAGCGTTGGCTTATAATCCCCATATGTGATTAGATTACATTTTTTCCCCCCAATAATTTCTTAATTTTCTTCTTCGTGTTCTTGTTTGCATTTCACCAAGACTGTTAGTCCAACGGATAATTTAATTTTAATTCTCTAATCTCAGGATCTAATATGAAATATTCATGATCTAGTTAGACGCGAGGGAGCTAGAAAATCCAGAGGAGACCTGTTGGGCCGTGGCTAGGATTTCATCGCTATCCTTCACATATCCTCTCGACACTATCCTTCTCCTCGCTAACACTATCTCTTGCACCATCACCAATTCCAGCACCGGCACCAACACCATCATCACCGACACTAACACCGTGTCTACTAGCACCAATAATAATGTTGTCACAAGGGCTAACAATGGTGTCATTACAGGAACCGTCTCTAATACCATCGTCATCATTATTACCAGTAAAGCTCCTACCACCACTACCACTGTAGCCACCTCTACCTCCGATACCACCGCTGCCACCACCAACACCACTACCAGAACCACTACCGTCACCACCATTACCACCACTACCACACCACTACCAGTATCACCATCCTCATCATCATCACTATCACCATCACCATCACCATCACCATCACCATCACCATCACCATCACCATCACCATCACCATCACCACCCTCACCCTCTCCCTCTCCCTCTCCCTCTCCCTCTCCCTCTCCATCACCATCACCATCACCATCACCATCACCATCACCATCACCATCACCATCACCATCACCATTGTACCCTATTTCATTCCCGTCCCATCCATGAAGAGGAGGCATTGGACCACTTGTCCTTACAATATTAGTACCAACACCATCCCTCCAACCGTAATTACATCAAACATATTGGCCTTATACATGTAACAACCCCCTAAAAAGACATCACCATCATTCTAACCATCCCACATCACACCGTTGCCACACCACACCACACCACACCACACCACACCACACCACACCACATCACTCCACACCACGCCACACCACACCACACCACACCACACCACACCACACCACACCACACCACACCACACCACACCACACCACACCACACCACTCCACTCCACTCTACTCTACTCTACTCTACTCTACTCCACACTATACCACACCACACCACACCACACTATACCACACCACACCACACTATACCACACCACACCACACCACACCGCACCGCACCGCACCACACCACACCACACCACACCACACCACACCGCACCACACCACACCACACCACACCACACCACACCACACCACACCACACCACACCACACCACTCTACTCTACTCTACTCTACTCTACTCTACTCTACTCCACACTATACCACACCACACTACACTATACCACACCACACCACACCACACTATACCACACCACACCACACCACACCACACCACACCACACCACACCACACCACACCACACCACACCACACCACACCACACCACACCACACCACACCACACCACACCACACCACACCACACCACACCACACCACACCACACCACACTATACCACACCACACTACACTATACCACACCACACCAGACCACACTATACCACACCACACCACACCACACCACACCACACTGCACCACACCACACCACACCACACCACACCACACCACACCACACCACACCACACCACACCACCCCACACCACACCACACCACACCACACCACACCACACCACACCACACCACACCACAAGCTGATGCCGTCGAACCTCCCGCTGGGAACCTCATCTCTACACCCGACCTCCTCGTCACCGTTGACAAAGTTCTCTGACATTCCTATTCCCATTCCCAGGAACGTCGGCGCCCGTCACCCTCAAAAGATTCCAGGTCTGTCAGTTGGAAGTCAGACAATTAAGTAATTTGTCACACTCACACCTTCTCTTTGAACTGGAGGCGTCACTTGATGAGACCCTTCCAGACCTTGTGGGGATCTGTGACTCAAATCGAATCTACATACCCGCGCGCCACTTAGCACATTTCTCATACCGCATTCCTCGTCCCTGTTCTTTGTTGTATAGTCACGCTCTCTTCATGTATTACTCATGCAAGGTACTAATTCACCCCCTTACCATTTTCTTTTCTTGGTTCATTTATCTGTATATAGATCTATTGCTTCATTTATCTGTCCAGGAATTTTTTATTCGCTTGTTTATTTTGAATCTCGTGGAATTGGCAAACTGTGCAAATGGATGAGACCTAACCATGCAGATCTGTGGCCTTAATTGGGACTACCTACGCTTCCACGCCACTTAAATCATTCATCACACAACTGTCTGGGGCGGTGCACTGTGGTCGTGGGTGCCTATCACGGGCTCCTTCTGTTCGGGCGTGGCCGTGATAGCAAACTCTCCTTCTCAGAATAGGAGTCAAAACAACACTAAATTGAACATTTCCTGTGGATTCAGATGAAGGCGTTTCCCAGTATGGTTGGCCTTGTAGCTAAGGAGATAATACACGCCCCAGAGTAGTTGGAAATCTTAGAGCAGTGGTTCTTAACCTTTTTTGGCAGCGACCCAAAATTTTGCACAAATCAAGCATCGCGACCCAAGCCACGGTAGAGAATTATCGTACGGACGTACGGAAAACCCAAAGCCACGGTAGAGAATTATCGTACGGACGTACGGAAAACTTCAAATTGTCGGTTTTACATTGAAATTTCAAAACACTTCAAATTCTTCAAATTATAATATATTTGTAGTGGGAAAATAATTATTTTCTGCAAACCCTTAGCGACCCAATAAAATGGCTTGGCGACCCAAATTTGGGTCGCGACCCAGGGGTTAAGAACCACTGTCTTAGAGGAAGCGTATTGCAGGCTGGGTTGAAACAAGAGATAAGAAAACGAAGAAGAGATAGGATTAAGAGACTGTGTTAGTCCCATGATGATTTCTCAACGAATAAAACTTCTTCATATTCAATTCATCATTGTGAATATATTCACTACATAGATTGAGCATTTCCTGTAGATTCAGATTCAGGCGTATCCAAGTATGGTTGGCCTTGTAGATAGTACTGTATATGTCCAGAGAGTATGAGGAAAGGGTGGACGAAGAGAGGGAAAGAAAAAAAAAAGATTTAAGGAGAATGGAAGAGACAGTATATAAAGGGACTGCCCTGCTTCTATACGAGGTTTTAGAAAAAGCGTATTATAGACTGGTTAAAAAAATGGGATTGAGAGATTGTCTTAGCTCCGTAACTGCCGTTCAGTGAGTACTTCTTTTCTACATAATAAACATATTCGCGCCTCTCTCTCTGTCTTTCTCTGTCTCTCTCTTTCTCTCTCTCTCTCTCTCTCTCTCTCTCTCTCTCTCTCTCTCTCTCTCTCTCTCTCTCTCTCTCTCTCTCTCTCTCTCTCTCTCTCTCTCTCTCTCTCTCTCTCTATATCTCTCTCTATCTCTCTCTCTCTCTCTCTCTCTCTCTCTCTCTCTCTCTCTCTCTCTCTCTCTCTCTCTCTCTCTCTCTCTCTCTCTCTCTCTCTCTCTCTCTCTCTTTTTTATTCTGATGAATCCTGTGCCACGGTCAGACTGCACAAATTGATTCCAGGAAGGAATCTTTCTCGAACTGATTAATCAATTCGTGATTTCTTGAAAGAAGAGTTCTGGGCAAAGTAAATAAGGTTCAAAGAACTGGCTAACATCTTCAACAATACATGCCAAAAGGCTTTTTCCACCTTATAAGAGGGATAGCCGAGTAGTTAATATATATTTTCGGCCAACGACATCTTAATTAGCTTATGGGTAGGCTCGTAACAATATATGTTCTAAGCCGATAGATTTTTGTATATATATATAGTTTACATAATTTTTTTGTGTTTAAAGGATAGAGAAACGATTTTCAACATTACCCTCGTCATTTACCACCTCAGCTTGTTGCATTTATCCATTCACCCCGTTACTCCCACACTGAAAATGCCTAGAACATAAAGGCATATAAAACAAGGTAATAAAAAACAGCATTAATGTTTTTCATAAAGTAAGATTTGATCAAGAAAGAAAGTGTACATCCAACTCGTCTACGTAACATGTCTACCTAGTATTATGTATTACAGAATTAGGGTTCATTTTGTAGGTGCGATACGTTTATCCCCTTACTGTAATTTATCTACACACACACACCCCCGGCACCCCGTGGTCAGATTTACACATGGTTAAGAATCACTGCCATAAGGTACCTCATTGCATGGAAAAACATATGGAATACTCAGCAATTAACGTCAAGGCAATCACGTGATGCATTACGTCTTAGCCAGACCGGACGATAGTAAAACTCGTCTCGGAATCACTAGTGACTTTTATTAACGAGACCATTTTTTGTGCGTCATCATCATCACCATCACCATCACCATCATGCTCATTCACCACGCCCGGTCGTTACGTCTACTTGTCGTCTCACTCCATCACGGTAATAAATGAATACAGTGAACAAGTCCAACAGTCACTATATAGTCCATGGTAGGTTGTGTGTGTGTGTGTGTGTGTGTGTGTGTGTGTGTGTGTGTGTGTGTGTGTGTGTGTGTGTGTGTGTGTATGTGTATGTGTGTGTGTGTGTGTGTGTGTGTGTGTGTGTGTGTGTGTGTGTGTGTGTGTGTGTGTGTGTGTGTGTGTGTGTGTGTGTGTGTGTGTGTATGTGTGTGTGTGTGTGTGTGTGTGTGTGTGTGTGTGTGTGTGTGTGTGTGTGTGTGTGTGTGTGTGTGTGTGTGTGTGTGTGTGTGTGTGTGTGTGTGTGTGTGTGTGTGTGTGTGTGTGTGTGTGTGTGTGTGCGTGCGTGCGTGCGCACATGTGGGTGCGCATGTTCGTGCGTTAATTTCACTAACCTATTATCGTCCCAATCCCCCCAATTTCTTTTATAGGTTAATTTATAATAAATAAATTTTGGAAAGGTATGTCGTAGTTCTTGTGGTACGACGCATAGAGAAATAAATTTTTTCATTCGATCCTATTGTGAATATTTTGATAAGATAAATAGAAAAAAAGGAAAATATGAGCTTCAGCAATAATACACACCTTGAAAGAGAATATGAGAGTGGTGTTGCTTCGGCTGAATGTGTATCTATATCCTTTCCCACTCCACCACTGTCAAGCAAAGTGAACAAACAAATCTATCTATATTTCGGACGCGTGAAACTTGGCATGTGAGTACACTTGCACCAAAGGAAAGTTTTTTGACATTGTACCATTGTGATAGCTTGATTCATTTGACAATTACTGTCAAATACCCTGGTAATTACTGTCAAACGCCCTATCTTCATTGCGCTTCAAATAGATGTTAAGAAAATTCCGGATTTCTCTTCGGTGGTGAATGTCTAGCAAGTGTGAAAAATATGTCACAGACGTTCTGGAATGTATTGCTTGCAATGGTATGTGAAGTGGGCCATTCTGGTCGAAAGGTTTGCTATTCGAGCTAGCATGACAATTGCATATCGTCGTCCACCCAAGAATCAGGCTCTAGGTTTTCTAGTTTGTTTATAAAACATCTAACACTCGTTCCTTCACATTCTTGTCATTTTACTACAAGGATGAACAGATTATTCTAATGTAAAATCTTAACCTTATCCGTCTTTATTTTTCTTTAAACCTTCCAGGTCATTCATATACTATAAATAATCTATTCTAGTTGAATACAGACATCTATTTTCACCTGGGAGTGAGGAAGGGGGACCAAATTAAGACAATTGGTCTCCTTAAGTCAATTGCCCACTTTAACCGAAATGTCCCTATAAGAAACACGTATGGATTATTGTCTGCATATGATGGCGGACTAATTTCCATTCTAAGAGGAATACTTTTAAAATTCAACTTGTATGTAATTGGCAGTTGCCGATAATTCTATCAAAAGAAACACCTTTATTAGTACGACGTTTCTCTTGATTAATCTATAACAAGTTGAACATACATACATATACCAACGGCTTTTTCCCCTTTCACCGGGGGTAGCCAAAAAGAAAAAGGCATAGAAATTCCTCCCACCCATTTCACCTCCCATATATTCCACTCCCCTCCACCCTCCTCCCTCTCTTCTATCTTGGCACCTCCTGTTCTAATAGAGTTTCTAATAAAGTTTCCGTCCCCACATTTGGTGTTTCTTTTGATAAACATAATTTTTACTGTTCCTCTTTTCTTTTGCTTTCGAGCATAGAAACGCTGGTATCATCTAAGTAATACAATTTCTTTTTCATGCGTGTCTGAAAATAGGATGAAATAATTCGTATTCATTCTATTCATAACCCTATTTGGGATGAATAATTTCTATCAAAGTTATCCTTAATCCATTTGGATAATAATATCTTGGCCTTAAAACACTTCATTATCCGCTTCACTAGTATTCTGGATCATTAATAGCGAGTCAGATCTCTTGATGGGGGAGCCACCACGGCATTGTACTTGTACGTGGAATAGAGATAGAAATTGTGTGGGTGGGTGGGGGAGGGTGATGATGTGGCGGTAGGGCAGGGAAAATATAGAGGAAGAGAAAATTAGGGAAGAGAGTATGAAGGAAAGGGTAGGACGAAGAGAGGGAAAGAGAAAAAAGAATTAAAGAGAATGGAAGAGGAAGGGAATTAAGGAAGTGTCATGACAACAAGAGATACAAGCGTTGCGAGATTCTGAGACGTGGAGGGGTAGAGGAACTGAGGGTAGATGAGGTAGCCCGAGGGAAGGAAGGGATGGGAGGAGGGTGAGTGAAGGTAGAGAAAGTGGATGTGAGGGGAGGTGAGGGAAGGGAAAGGGAAGAGGACGGAAGGGAGGGGAAGGGAGTCGAGGGAAGGGAAAGAGAAGAGGGAGGATGTGGAAGCGGATGTGGAAGCGGATGTGGAAGCGGAAGAGAATAAAAATGGCGGAATTGAAGGGGAAGGAATTGGAAGGGGATGGAAGGAGGAAGGAAAGGGCAACAAAGGAAAATAAAAGAGTTAGGAAAATAGAGTGACGAAAAAAAATGAGTAAGAAAGTAGAAGGGAGAAAAGAGGAAGATTAGAGAGGAGGATAAGAAGAGGAAAGAGAGCGAGGGACAATAGGATACTCCAGGTGATGTTCATTTTTTCATCTAATAGATTGTGCTCTACCCAATTGGATATATTATTATATCTTCTCTCAAGTTGCCCGATCTGTAGATAAAATGCAATATTCATTATAAACTCTGATGTACTGAATTCATATGTTGCAATAAAAATTGCAGATAGGTTATTGTTTCCAAGGTATTTAAATCTAAAAGTTTTATATATGATTTACTGTATTTAGTGTACGTAGCAGTCTTGATGGTCTAGGATCAAAAGCTTCATTCTCTTCATTTTCTAAGGTGGAAATTCTTCTGTTGTTCTCCGTGGGGTGCTGATGAAATGTCTAGATATTGCACAGTCTGTTTCTTCTTCTTTGATAAGCCTTTCCCAAATAGAGGCATCATGCAGAGGTAATAATGGTTATTAGGATCTGTTATCTTTCTCCACGTCATTAGTTCCTCAAAAGACAAATATTTACATTTCCTTTTCAGCCACAGGAGAAGATTTGTCGCGCAAGGGTTGTAGTTTATGCAAGGGGCTCAATGCTTGACCCCAGCCATATTTTGGTAACCAGCATAGAGCTGGAAGGCTTTCTTAACCATGTATGCAGTTGCCAGATTCTATAAAAAGAAATACCGCGTGAGGACAAAGCCTTTATTAGTACGACGTTTCGTTTGTTAGAACTTCATCAAATGTGTGTGTGTGTGTGTGTGTGTGTGTGTGTGTGTGTGTGAGAGAGAGAGAGAGAGAGAGTGAGAGAGAGAGAGAGAGTGTGAGTGTGAGAGTGTGTGAGAGAGAGAGTGAGAGAGAGAGAGAGAGAGAGAGAGAGAGAGAGAGAGAGAGAGAGAGAGAGAGAGAGAGAGAGTGAGCGAGATTCACCATGTTCTTGGATCACTTGTTGGATTTGTGATCGACAGTTATTAACTTTCCGGATGAGAGCTCACAGCTCGTATGACCGATCTCTGGGTAATAATGTGACCTTACACGCACACATACCCCCAACTCCCTGCCCACGAGAGTTGGAGTAACAACCCGCAGCGCAGCAATACTGAAATTATCTCAGCCCTGGGCGGGAGTCGAAGCCGGACCTCCGTAGTCGCAGGCGAGAATTCTAACCACCACGCCACGAGGTTGTGTGTGTGTGTGTGTGTGTGTGTGTGTGTGTGTGTGTGTGTGTGTGTGTATGTATGCGTGCGCGTGCGCACGGTATGTACTAGATGAAAATCTAACAATCAAAACCTCGTATAAGTATGGGCTGCGTACTCTCATGAAATTTCTTGTGATTTCTCAACCATAACGGTGAGATTTATTTATCTATTTATTTTTTTTTATTTTTTTTTGTGTGAAATAAAAGTCGCATACGTATCAGTCGTCGTCGATCCTTTGTGCTCACTGTGCTTGGAGTAGAACAGACATCAGAGCAAGTCACCGTAATCATTACAGATAATACAACACGATTTGTTCAGGAAAGCGTAATGCAAGCCATGTTATGACTGCATCACTCGTCAATGCTGACGGGAATATCAGGTCGCGTATGTTACAGAGATAGTTTTAGATTGCATTGTCCATTATCTTGTCAACAAACAAGTACTACCCAAGCACATCCAAAGATTTAAATATGTTAATGTATTTCATTTTGAAATCCAAGACTTTTTGTATCATATTCGTTCTCTCTCTCTCCTCTATGTGTGTATGTGTGTGTGTGTGTGTGTATGTGTGTGTGTGTGTGTGTGTGTGTGTGTGTGTGTGTGTGTGTGTGTGTGTGTGTGTGTGTGTGTGTGTGTGTGTGATTCACCATGGTGTTGGATCACGTGTTGGACTTGTGATCGACAGCTATTCCCTCCCGGAAGAGAGCTCAGAGCTCGTATATGACCGCTCTATGGGTGATGCTGTGACCCTACGCGCAGACACCCCCACCAACTCCCCGCCCACGAGAGTTGGAGTAACGACTCGTAGCGCAGCGATACTGAAATTATTTCAGCCCTGGGTGGGACTCGAACCCGGACCTCCGTGGAGGCAGTCGGGAACTCTAACCACCTCGCCATCGAGACTAGTGAGTGAGGATCTTGTGAGTGAGTGATTGGTGAGCGAGTGACTAGTGAGTAAGATTTACTAGTCTTGGATCACGTGCAGGATTCGTGAGTTCATAATGGATAGTTATTGTCCTCTCGGAAGAGAGCTCAGTGTTTATGTAATCCAATTAACACATAATGTTGTGACGTTTGTATTAGAGAAAGCACCATCGCCTTGAACATGGCGCGAACTCTGCACCACTGTAGAAACCCGAGATCCTAACTACTACAGAAAGCCGTGTCAGTTTGAGTTTGTGCAGTTTACTGTGGTTTTCGAACACGTGCTGGACTTGTGAACGACAGCTGTTGTCTCTCCAGATGAGAGATCATAGCTCGTATATCTCAACCTTTGGGTAAAATTGTGTGTGTGTGTGTGTGTGTGTGTGTGTGTGTGTGTGTGTGTGTGTGTGTGTGTGTGTGTGTGTGTGTGTGTGTGTGTGTGTGTGTGTGTGTGTGTGTGTGTGTGTGTGTGTGTGTGTGTGTGTGTGTGTGTGTGTGTGTGTGTGTGTGTGTGTGTGTGTGTGTGTGTGTGTGTGTGTGTGTGTGTGTGTGTGTGTGTGTGTGTGTGTGTGTGCGTGTGTGCGGGCGGGCGGGCGTGTACTTACCTAGTTGTATTTACCTAGTTGTATTTTACGGGACGAGAGCTATGCTCGTAGTGACCCGTTTTCGTATCTCTCCACATCCAGTTTATTCTTAAAATCTTGTATAGTTTTGGCACTCACTGTTTCTCCTTTTAGTTTGTTCCAGACATCAATCACTATGTGGGAAGCTATTCTTTTTCAGGGCTCTTCTGTAACTGTCCTTCTTTAGTTTCTTTTCGTGTCCTCTTGTTTCTCTTTTGTCCCACTTTAACAAGTCTCTATCGAGAATTTCCATCCCTTTCATAATTCTGTAAATGGTCAACAAATCACCTCTTTCTTTTCTCTGTACAAGTGTTGACAGATGTAATTTCTCCAATTTTTGTTCGTATGTCAGATTTGACAGTGTAGGTGC
>NC_134797.1:16676324-16678824 GCF_046742065.1 Oratosquilla oratoria | reverse complement strand
TTGGTACATTTCCCAATTAGATGATCGAGCTTTCCTATCCATCTATAATCCAAAGCAAGAGGTCGTTAAAGGGGACTGGAATCGGTATCAGAGCTGGAATCTAGGTGGTGTGGTGAGGATCCTACGCCAGGATGCGCTTAGCTGTGCCCGTAGCTGTCACCTAAACCCTATGCCCAAAGGTTATTGGGGCAGGTAACAATCACTGCTGGGAATTGGAGAAGAGTGCGGGATTCGAACCCACAGCTTAGCGAATGCGAGGCCAGCACGTTTCCAAATGCTCCACCAAGAGTCCAGGGCTCCTATTGAAAGTCAGGTGATGGGAATCGGAGAGGAGTGCGGGATTCGAACCCACAACTAAGCGAATGCGAGGCCAGGACGTTTCCATCCATCCAACCCCATCCTTACAAGTGTTACTCAACCCCCATCACCCACACACGTGTTACTCAACCCACAAAACCACATATGTGTTACTCAACCCACAAAACTACATGTCTGTAGATCCACACGACCAGAGCCTCTCTGACAGGCGCTCCGACAGCCCCCAGACCACGGGCACTGAAAGCTCAAGTTGATACCTCAACACACACGAAAAGAAAAAAAAAAAAAAAAAAAAATGTGTGGGGGGGGGGAGCAAAAAGACAGAAAAAACAAGTGACAGCAGACAGGTGAAGCCCAACTTCAAGCTGCCTTTCCTCTTCTCTCTTTCCATTTCTTGTTTTTTTTTCTTTTTCTTTTTCTTCACTATCTCAGATCTTCTGTTACTTTACCTCCGTTACTTTTCCCTCTTTGCTTTGTTCTTCTCTCCTTCAGTTCTTTAAATTCTTATTTAGATTTTCATTTTTTTTTTACATTTTCTTCCCTTTTTCTCTCTTCCATTCCCATTACAATTCTTTCTTTCCTTTCTCTCAACTCCTCTCTTTCTCACTCACTCTCACTCACTCTCACCCATTCTCACTCTCACTCTCTACTTCCCTCCCTCTCAACCTTCCTAACTTACACTCTCTTTCCTCTTATCTTGATCTATAGTTCTCTTTTTCTTCTTTTCCTTTTTCTTTACGATTTATATTTTTGGTTTAAGAAAAGAAGATGGGAAGATATTCTCGCCTTTTTGCATGTTTTGCAATCCCGTCCCTCTGACCCGAGCGGTGTGGTGAGACAGAGGATGACCCCTCAACCATGAGGTGATTTGATGGGGGACGTGGTTTGTGTATGAAGTGTATTAGGGGGAAAGGACACACACACACACACACACACACACACACACACACACACACACACACACACACACACACACACACACACACACACACACACACACACACACACACACACACACACACACACACACACACACACACACACACACAATATATATATATAATATAAATAATATTATATCATATAACATGATATAATCTAATATAATATAATGTAATATAGTATAATATAATATAGTATAATATAATGTAATATAATATAATATATCATGTAACATAATCTAATATTATATTATATGATGTAATGTAATATATCATAACATAATATAATATAATGTAATGTAATGTAATACAATATAATATAATATAATATAACTATAATATAATATAACATAATATGATATAATATATAATATAATATAATGTAATATGATATAATATAATATGATATGATATATAACATAATATGATATAATATAATATAATCTTGGTCTTTTCTGACCATCGTAGGTATCATTTATGGTTTGATATGAATAATTTATGCCGGTATGGTCCCCGAGTGAGGAGCTAATGTATTTTGCGTCATCAAACACTCCATTAGCCGGCTCTGATGCGTTTTATCCATATACGAACATCATCTTCCCACACCCTGCACCTCACCACTCCCTCCAGTCTTCTTCGTCAGCTCCGTATCATGTCCCCTTTTTGTCCAGAGGATGAGATCAGTTGTCGCTCGGTGCGGAAAGAGGAAAAGTCTGCTTTGTGAATTGGATATGTCCATTGGGTCTGTGCACGTGGCCGTCTTTAGTTGTAGTCAGTTGTGGATTGTTTTTGTTATACATATGAGTCCTTCTTTATTGTAGATATTTTTTTCCATGTAGGTGCATGGATAGTAAAAAAAAAATGGCTATGCAGTAGATGATGAGGCAGCCTGCAAAAAAAAAAAAAAAAAAAAAAAAATTATACAAATATATATGTATGTATATATATATATATATTTATATATATATATATATATATATATAATATACATATATATATACCTCTCCCAATTCCAACCACGGACAGTATAATAGCTCATTTGAACACTTTACATTTTCACACCCCTGAAGACGGTCCTAGGACTAGGACCGAAACGTCGGGCATTAAACTTCCCACTTTGAGTTTGGTGTCTACGCTTCTCCCCTTACAACATGGATCCCAGACTCCAGATCTTCGTACAATAGTGAACAATATATATATATATGTATATATATATATATATATATATATATTATATATAT
>NC_134797.1:16661324-16671324 GCF_046742065.1 Oratosquilla oratoria | reverse complement strand
GTTCCCGGAACAATTTCTCCATGCGAGCATTGATGGCCTTTTGGATGCCTCCGTGATAGCATCATCGAAAACCGTTGTTTTTAGATCCTGGGAATGTGATTTGAATGGATCTTTAAATGGAATGCTGTCAGGCTCAATGACTGGGTCCGCGGAAGGTAAAGTTGCCAGTTATTTCGAAGGCTCCCTGGATGGATCTCTCACAGGGACCTTCAGCGGCCCAGTGACCAGCTCCGTCCAAGGCTCGTTCTCAGGCTCAGTGGAAGGATCGCTTTCAGATCCGACACTTGATTCGGTCAAAGGTTCACTAACTGGGGGTTTGATGTTCCCCGTGAATCCTGATTATAAAGCCATTAATGCCTTCTTATCAGCAACGCCCACAGGATCCGTGAATGCCTCCTTCGGAGCATCACTCTACTGATGGTCCCGTTTTCTGACCAGGTGATTGGGCCTTATGCTGCAGTCCAAAGTAATAATGATGAAATGTAAAAAAAATAAGATACAAGAAAAACACTGGGAATGTAAAAACTAAGAAATATATGTGTAAGAATGAACATATAACAGAGGAACCTATACATATATGCACACAGAAAGTAGATACAATATATACTCGTGTAGTAATATAAGACAAAGAATAACAAATAAACAGAATATGAGTACAATGAGGCTTAACAAGAAGACAAGGAATGAATAGAAAAATAAATATATGTATATGAATAAATATAATAGGTACGAAAAGACCAATGAAAAAGTGACAATGAAAAATAATTCTCACCTTCTCACCATACACCAGGTAGGGCCAGTGCCCTTTCAGTTGTGTTGCCTCACGAAACTTCTCCACCAGGTACGATCCTCGTAAAGTTCCTCTTCTTCCACACTCTCTATTGTTGAAGCTCTCGCTTCAATTGCTTCCCTCACTCCATCTCTCCATCTCTTTCTGGGTCTTCCTACCGGCCTCTTCCCTCTTGGATTCCATCGATAATATTTAGCAGGGTACCTTCAATGAAAAATAATAAAAAAGAAAAATGGGAAAAACATCTTCCCTCAGCTGAATAAATTTTTTGTTGTTGACCATAATTAAGACTATGGAGGATGTCACATTATTAGTTTTATCTATTTATTTATTTATTTATGTTTATTCCCACGGAATATAGGTAACAGTGGCTTCCACCTGTCAAGACGTTGACTTGAATAAATCTGAATAATGGAAGATAAACAAATCAGTATAAATCAGTGTCAATCGGTTGAATCCATCTTCCTCCTCGTTTCGACTCCTGTCCTGGAACGTTCCTCGGGCTCTACAATGGGTAAGTTTGAAACAAATCCGGATGGAGGCTAGGAATATGGTAATGCGGGGTGGAGGAGTGAATTCATTAGGGGATGGAGGGAGCGGAAATGGGTGGAAATGATGCACGATAAAAAAAAAAAAAAAAGGAAAGAAGGAGAGCAGATGTGCTGGAATAAAAAATTGGATGGTAGGTTGGTCTTTACACGACGAACTGTCCAGCAATCCTTGGCACTTCTGGGGTATTACATCAGCGTGATTTCTTCTCCTGTGCGTATGAAGGCTATCGATCTCTATCCTGCACTATTGAACCCTTAGCTTAAAGGCGCAGTGGTAGCCCTCGCAACTTAACATAAGAACATAATATTGAAGGAGACTGCAAGAGACCATAAGGCCTACACTAGGCAGCTCCGTATCCATCACCACCTGTCATCCCCATCCATAAAGTTGTCTAATCGTTTCTTAAAACAACTGATAGTTTCAGCGCTCACTACATGGTTACTAAGTTTATTCCATTTGTCGACCACCCTATTAGTAAACCAATTCTTGCCTATTTCCTTTTTAAATCTAAATTTGTCCTGTTGTTTTGATATGATGACCTTGTTTGCATCACCCTTGTTAAATCCATTGATCCACTTGAACACCTCTACGCCACTTGAACACTTCTATTCCAGTGGTACGAGCTCGAATCCCGCCCCGAGATAAAGTCACTTTAATATCGCTGCACTGCGAGCCGTTATTAAAAAACTCGTGGGCAGGGAGTTGTGTGTGTGTGTGTGTGTGTGTGTAAGGTCAAAGCATTACTCATTGGTGACATGTGAGCTCTAAGCTCTCATCTGGGAGGGTAATGACTGTTGATAACGAGTCCAACAAGTGATCCAAGATCATGCTGAATCACAAAAATGGGAGCAGGGAGACGGCTAGGTAGACATACATATAGACAGACAGACAGACAGACAACGAACAGATAGACCAACAGACAGACAGGCAGATGGGTAGGCAGACAGAGAGTCAGGTAGACAGAAAGAGGGTCAAACAAACAGGCATACAAATAGATAGGCAAACAGACAGACAGAGACAGACGAAGAGGTAGGCAGACAGATAGAAAGAGAGAAAAAGAGAGGGAGAGAGAGAGAAAGAGAGAGAATAATAATAATGAAGAGAAGAAAAAGGAAAAGGGGAAAGGTGAAGAAGTAGCAAATAAAAAAAAATGAGAAGTAGGAAAGGAAGGAAGGAAGGAGGAGGAGAAGAAAATAAGGGGAGGAGGAGGAGGAGGAGCACGTGTCGTAGGGTAACTGAGTCGGAATCTTCACCTGAATCGGAAGATCAATCTTAGAGTTGCGTGCAAGGCGGTGGGCATCTACCGCTGTCGCTCCTAACCAGCTGTGGATTCTGGATTCTGGATTCCAAGAAAAGACCACCTCGCTTGCGCGGGATCGGGTTTTGTGGGAGGGGAAGAATGTCTGTAGGAAAATGAAAAGATAGTAGTGTATAAAAGAGGGCTATTGCCACCGGGCGAATTGCGAGCAATTAGGGGCTAGATTGTTGTCGTGGCTTAGGAGAATTGGACCAGGCCCTTGGAGGCAGCACATGACGCCGGAGGTTAGGATTACCAACGGGGTTGGGATTACCAATGGGGTTAGGATCACCAACGAAAGTTTAGAAAAATGGTAGGAGGCGTAGTAGTAGAGAAAGGTGGAAAAACGGAAAAATCTTTAGTGGGAGGTAAACTGAAATGAGAAGATGTAGTAGAAGAGAAAGTTAGAAAGGAAGCGAATTTTAGTCGAAGAAAAAGTAAATGTATATGTTTGTGCGTGATTTGTGGCTCTGTTCGTGAGAGGTGTATGTGTGTATCTTACGGGAAGAGAGTTGATTTCACTTTCCGCGTGTAGAGGGCGAACTTGATAAGCCACAGGTGGGGCCAGCGTACCCTGATTATCCCCAGGTTTTGGGTTTGAAGTCCTTTTAGAGCTGATCAAGGGGCGGTGCGAGGGGGGGCAGGCGGGCGGTGTACACCCGCCTGCCGACGTCAACGAAGAGATCAGTGACCAGAACGGGACCGGCAAGGAGATAACTCCCCGCCACCACCGCTGGCGAGGGCGAACCTGATAAGCCACAGGTGGGGCGAGCGTACCCTGATTGTCCCCAGGTTTTGGGTTTGAATTCCTTTTAGAGCTGATCAAGGGGCGGTGCGAGGGGGGGCAGACGGGTGGTGTACACCCGCCTGCCGACGTCAACGAAGAGATCAGTGACCAGAACGGGAGCGGCAAGGAGATAACTCCTCGCCGCCACCGCTGGCGAGGGCGAACCTGATGAGCCACAGGTGGGGCGAGCGTTGCCTGTTTATCCCCAGACTGGGTTTGGATTTCAGAAGAGTCGATTCAGTGGCGGTGCGGGGGAGGGGCAGACGGGCGGGTGTTGTATGGTCTCTTTCCTTCCAATCACAACTCTGAAAACAGAGAATTACGCGATTGGGAATTGTGTGTAAATGTCAGAAGTGTAAACTCGCTCACCAGCGTCAGCGAGAGGCCAGCGTTTGGTTGCGGGCCGGTCGGACAGAAAGGTGTCCCAAGTCTCTCCGTCAACCAGCCTGCGGTCAGATTGGGCGTACTGAGAGAGACGATTGGGCCTCTGCTTTGCTAGCGAGAAAGTGTGCATGTGCCTCTTTTCTTCCAAGCACTACTCTGAAAACAGAGATTTACGTGACTTGGGAAATGTGTGTGTGTATTTGTATTGGTGTAAACCCGTCTACCGACGTCAACGTAGAGGTCGGCCATGCCAGACCGGCGGCAGCTAGGAGATATATCTCCCAGCCACCACCGGCCGGCGATGATACTTGGAGCTTGTGGAGAGAGTTGGTTGAAGAGACGTCCGACCTCTAGGAGCGGTGAGTTGAAGCTCTGGATAGTTGGGCACATAGACAAGAACTTATATACAGAGGAGGAAGCTAGAATAGGGAACTCGGTAAGCTTCAGGTCACGTGCCATGACAGAGGTCGGACGTTTCGTCCTCTGGAGATGAATTCATTAACTACCATACTAGTAATGGCATGCGGTGACCATTGACCAAATTATAACACTTCTAAATGTCAATGGTCACCAGATGCCATAACTAGTATGGCAGTTAATGAATTCATCTCCAGAGGACGAAACATCTGACCTCAGTCATGGCACGTGACCTGAGGCTTACTGAGTTCCCTATTGTAGCTTCCTCCTCTGTATATAAGTTCTTGTCTATGTACCCAATAATTGTAACTGCTGAAGAGGACCACAGTTAGTGGTCGAAATATACGGTTTACTCTATATCTCACCTTATCTATCTCCGAGAGTGGGTTAGTTTTATTTTACTCTTGTGTTACGACATCTACGTTACTTGATTTGCTTTACACCCACGATGCAACTCTCTTCACCTTTGCATATTCTCCTCCAAAAGCCTTTCGTCAGTTTAAAAATCATCTCACCATCAGCAAGAAGAAGAATAATCAACACCACTTTCCTGTGAATTGTCAGGAAAAGAACAAGTGTGCCCTAAATCCTTTGGTTTCAGTAAACACAGTCAACTAGGATATAGTTGCCCGTCTTGTGTCAGTGCTTTTCTGAAAGAAAGAATTAAGATTGCCTCCTTGGAGTGTGATTCAGCATTTCACCGTTTGAGATTATCTACCAGGAATCTTAAATTCTATAGTCCAAGTGATCACACTCAGAAACACCTCTCAAAGTTAGCACTTGGAAAAGCCTTTGCATCAGTGTCAATTGTAAGGAGAACCTCAACAAAAAACTAACTATATTGTGAAACAACAGTGTGTGGTCTAAGTTTTCTCTAACAGAAAATATTACTAATTTATCAAGTGTCACACTCACTAAATATGAGCAAGAGGTGTTAGGCCTTGGTGATTGCTTCGCATTGAAACCTGATAACAATCATGTTCTTGATTACATTGTCGGTTTTGACAAATTGATTGCATCAAATGACTATGACAAAGATTTACATTGTCTTAAAGGTGTACTCTTACAGGGAATAGCAGATTGTTTTAAACAAGATCGTGGTTTTCCTAAACGACTTAATAAGCAGTGGAGAGTTTAAGTAAGCACACCAACATTATTACTTCTAGAGCAGATGAAGGGGGGAAATTAGTACATCTCGATCAATGTGATTATGAAGCCAAAGCCCTTGATTTCTTAGCAGATAAGGATACTTATGAATCACTTACTATAAATCCCCTTAAGTCCACCGCAGCAGAATTTAACAAACCAGCCCGCAAAATAATACGAGACGACTTATTCAATAAGTTAAAAGTTATCAGCCCTCAGCTACCCAATTTCTATGGTCTCCCTAAACTCCACAAAGAAGGTATTCCCCTTAGAACTATTATATCAAACAAGAAATTCTTGCACAAATAAGACCTCCAAATGGCTCACGGGAATTCTTTCACCTTTCGTAGAAAGTTTCTCCAACACCCACATTAAATATTCTGAGGACTTCATAAATAAAATTAAGAAACAAAAAATTCCAGAACACAGTAAATTGCTTAGTCTCGATATAGTTTCGCAATTCACAAACATAAATGTAGAAGATGTTCTCAGTTTTTCTGGTAACCAAATTGCAACTGTTTCCAGAGAAACTTCCCCTTTCAGTTTCAAAATTGATTAGTTTAACACGTCTTTGTGTTACCTCCAATGTTTTTTCCTTCAATAATTCTTTTTTCAGGCAAAGGTGCGGTTGAAGCATGGGTTCCTACCTTTCCCCGGTGTTGGCGAATCCATACATGGAATACTTTGAGTGCGTACTTTTGCCTGGTATTAAGCCGGCCGACATGTTCTGGTTCAGATATGTCGATGATGTATTCACTATCTTGGATGACAAATGGTTCTCTTTCAACGTTTTTCTTAATAGTCTCAATAATTTAGCACATAACATTAAATTCAAAGTAGAATGGGAAATATAAGGAAGAATACCTTTCCTTGATATATTAGTGATCAGATGTCCAGATAATTTGTCTTTTTCAGTATACAGGAAGCCTACTCACACGGGCATTTATTTAGATTTTTTCAGTAATCATCTAGATAAAATAAAATACAGTGTTGCCTCGGGCATTTATCCAAGAGCTTTTCGGATTTGCAGCCGGGAATTTCTCAACTCAGAAATTGAATCAGTACGCACTCAATTACTAAAAATAGGCTACCCGCACTGGTTTTTGACAAAAGCCCTCATCAAAGCCAGAGCCAGTTATTTTAGAACAACCAATTCTAACACAAAATTTGTGTGGGAAAAATCAAATATGAGACTCTCTTATAATGAATCTATACACGCCGCATCAAAATTATTACCTAGCAACCAAATCAGGATCACATTTAGTTACCCAAATGATATTTTAAAAAAAGTAGTAAATGTCCATCACAGAACATTTAATAAGGACAACCCCGGAGTATATAAAATACCATGTCTCGATTGTGATAAAGTGTACTAGAGACAAACGGTACGTGATTTACCAACTAGGATCAAAGAACATATAATTCATTAAAATGCGGCCAAGAAAACTCTGCTGTATTCCTCAATTCTAGTCTTTTAGATCTCAGAAATGATTGGAAGAATGCAGCTACAGTATATAAAGCACATTGTAGCTTTAAAAGAATTTTTTTTTGAATCCTCACTAATAAAATAATTCCCAAATTATGACACTTCTAAAGGTCAATGGTCACCAGATGTCATTACTAGTATGGCAGTTAATGAATTCATCTCCAGAGGACGAAATGTCCGACCTCAGTCAGGGCACGTGAACTGAGGCTTACTGAGTTCCCTTTTGTAGCTTCCTCCTCTGTATATAAGTTCTTGTCTATGTACCCAATAATTGTAACTGCTGAAGAGGACCACAGGTAGTGGTCGAAATATATGGTTTACTTCGTATCACAACCTATCCTTCTCCGAAAGTGGGTTTAAGTTATATATATATTATATATATATATATGTATATATATATATATATATATATATTTTGATTAAAATCAACTGCGCTAATAGATTTAACTATTTTCAGTTGTATCTTCTTAAGTTTAAGGAAGGACTTCCTATCAACTTCATTCAGCTTATGAACGAAATCATCCATGGTGAATGTGAAAAGAAAGGCGCTGGAGAATGCCGATGGTTTCTATTAAATATGTAACAGCATGTTAAAAACTGTTGACAACGACACCTAAAACTTCGGAGTTTTTTCACCTCGATAAGAGGCTTCCTCAGGGTGAGAAGGACTTCATTGGTGTAGAGGCGATGTTCTGGTCTTGAAGATCTAGAGGCAAGTTAAGAAGGTTGCTAAGCGGGAGGCTTTTTATACTCGGTCGAATGGTTCAGTCGACCCAGAGCGGGTGGAATGCCGGGCTCTGATTGGCTCATAGGACGTTTCGCCTGATCTCGGGCGGCGGGGGTGACCTCTGTCTGCTACGCGGTTCAAGCTTAGCAACCTTCTTAACTTGCCTCTAGATCTTCAAGACCAGAACATCGCCTCTACACCAATGAAGTCCTTCTCACCCTGAGGAAGCCTCTTATCGAGGTGAAAAAACTCCGAAGTTTTAGGTGTCGTTGTCAACAGTTTTTAACATGCTGTTACATATTTAATAGAAACCATCGGCATTCTCCAGCGCCTTTCTTTTCACATTCACCATGGATGATTTCGTTCATAAGCTGAATGAAGTTGATAGGAAGTCCTTCCTTAAACTTAAGAAGATACAACTGAAAATAGTTAAATCTATTAGCGCAGTTGATTTTAATCAAAATTGTCTCCGTGAGAACCTGTGCCCTAGAACTATACCCCGCCGACCCACAGGAAACCATCATAACACCATACTGCAGAGAAGACTCGAAGAAGCTCGAGGCCGTCTATCGCAAGCTACAGAAGAGAAGAAAACCCTTTGGTCTGCTTTTGCTAGTAACCATCCCAACATCAAGAATGAGGCTGCAGAATTGTTGGATGAATACCGCCAACGTCAACTATGGATTGCTGATACCCGCATCCAGAAAAAGCTCACCATCCTACACCGAGGGCCAGTCAGAAATGAAAGGCCAGCGCAAGGTTTTATAAACTTATCTTGTGCCACCCTTACTAGCCAGCAAGAGAAATTCCTGAATTTAGGTTTAAACTGTCACTATATTAGCCGCCCCCACCCAGACAATAAAAGGATAGAAATTGAGAATCTCATTGACCAACTTGTGACTTTACAAAACGAAGACCGTGTAAACCTTTCTTCTACTATAACGCAAGAACTCGTAGGTGAAGCCGGTCGCAAGAGGGGAACTTTCAGGAGTTCTCTACTCACTCCGGAATTGAAAGTGGCCGCTAAGGAACTTAGAGAAAGAAAAGACATCATCATCCGTAAGGGAGATAAGGCTTCTGTTTTTGTCATTTTAGACACCAATACTTACCTTGAAAAAATGGACTCCTTACTTGAGAACCCCACCAAGTTCCAGCACTTACAGAAAGACCCATGTGAAAGTCTAAAGAAAAAGATCAACACTCTCATTCAGGAAGCCAATAGGGGCTCAAAATTTTTCAATAAAGTTATTGGAGATTTCAAACCTGGCTACTGTTATGGGACAGTAAAAACCCATAAACCTGGGAATCCCCTTAGGCCCATCATAGCACAGTTATCAACTCCTACCTATCCTGTTGCTAAAACCCTTAATAATCTCTTATCTCCTTACGTTCCTACAGGCCGTTCTGTCTCCTCTGCTGCAGAGTTCATCGATCTATTACGAACAGCGCCCCCCTGCCAAGACATTGCTTCTCTCGATGCTGAGTCGTTATTTACCCACGTTAACGTAGACGAGACCATCAGCTACATTCTGGACCGAGTCTACCGAAGTGACCTCCCTGCTCTCGACATCCAAGAATATGTGCTGAAAGCTATGTTGGAGACTTGTACGAAAGAAGCCCCTTTCCTCTCCCACCGAGGGGAACTTTTCAAACAAGTTGATGGCGTGGCAATGGGGTCCCCCCTTGGGGTCCTATTCGCAAATATGTACATGGCTCAAGTGGAAGAGAAAGTTTTCCAGCACCATCCTCCCCCTGGACTCTATACCCGTTATATCGATGACATCTTCATCACCACCACCAACGACAAAGATGCCGACAGCTTGATGATGGCCCTTCAGAACAACTCTTGCCTTACCTTCACCTGTGAACGCAGTATTCATCGGCGTCTCCCCTTCCTTGATTTGGACATCACCAAAGATGAGGATGGCTTCAGGACGAAGGTCTACACTAAAGCTACTAACGTAGGAAGGTGTCTCAATGCCCGCGGCGAATGCCCGGCAGCCTACAAGCGGTCTGTAGCCGCTGCATATATCAACAGGGCCTTAACGCATTGCAGTAGCTGGACAGATACCCACCGGGAATTTGACCGCATCCGACAGCTTCTAACCAATAACGGATATCCAGACCACATGATTGAAGGACTCATCAAGAAGAAGCTTGAACAATACACAGCTCCTAACCAGGCTCCAGACTCCCCAGACAACAAGATCATCATATATCATCGAAACAATTATCACGACAATTATAAAGAAGAGTGTGATGCCATTAAAGGCATCATAAAAAGAGGAGTCACTCCCACCGTTTCAACCACTACCATTGCCTTTAGAATTTACTGTAAACCAAACCTCACTAGAGCTTTGGTTATGAAAAACAACACTGCTCCTAAGACCCCTTTCGAGGCCTCTACCAACGTA
>NC_134797.1:16648824-16651324 GCF_046742065.1 Oratosquilla oratoria | reverse complement strand
CTATTCATTCCTTGTCTTCTTGTTTAGCCTCGTTGTACTCATATTCTGTTTATTTGTTATTCTTTGTCTTTATATCACTATACGAGTATATTTTGTATCTACTCTCTATGTGCATATATGTATCTGTTGCTCTGTTATATGTTCCTTTTTACACATATATTTCTTAGTTTTTACATTCCCAGTGTTTTTGTTGTATCTTATTTTTCTCCATTTCATCATTATTACATTGGAATGCAGTATAAGGCCCAATCAGCTGGTCAGAAAACGGGACCATCAGTACAGTGATGCTCCGAAGGAGGCATTCACGGATCCTGTGGGCGATGCTGTCAGTGAGGCGTTAATTGAGGCTTTGTAATCAGGGTTCACGGGGAACACCAAACCCCCACTTAGTGAACCTTTAAGCAAATCAAGGGTCGGATCTGCAATTGACCCTTCCACTGAGCCTGAAAATTACCCTTGCGCGGAGTTCGTCACTGGTCCGCTGCAGGTCCCTGTGAGAGATCCATCGAGGGAACCTTCGAAATAACTGGCAAGTTTGCTTTCTGCGGACCCAGTCATGGCGTCTGACAGCATTCCACTTAAAGATCCGCTCACATCACAATCCCAGGATCTAAAAACAGTAGTTTTCAACGATGCTATCATAGAGGCATCCACGAGGCCATCAATGCTCGCATGGAGAACTTGTCCTGGGAACCATGAAAGGAAGCCATTTACCTCGCCGTTGATGGATATATCAAGTGTCCCTGTCATTGATTCGCTGAATGCTTTTTCAGACAAATCGGACACTGATCCTTCTAATGTCGTTTGGATTGATCCAGCCAATGGTCCAAACTCAATGTCGCCGTCCAAAGATCCATCCAGTGAAGGGCTCAGGGAAGTGAAGAAAGTCCTTGCCCAAGTGCCCAAGGAGGAAGATTCGAAGAGTCTGGTCAAATATCCTTTGATTGTTTTGTCGGTCATTGTAAAAAAGAATCCCACTCTGAGAGAGCCGTGCGAGAGGGAACCAGCCAGTAAGTCGCAGAGTCTGTGAATCTGAGATTTTGGGTCTTTGAGTGTGAGACTGTGAATAAGAGTTTCTGAGAGCGAGTTTGTGATTATGAGACTATAAATCTTTCAATATATTGTTACTATTATTATAGACTGTAGTTTGCCAAGGATTGTGTTTTTTTTTTTTTTAGTTTGGTGCTTCTGTCGTGATCTGGTAACAAGTCAGTGTGAGTCAGGGAGTCCACATGTGTGTCAGAGGAAGATCGGTTGTGTACCTTATTAAAGAGTGTCAGGTCAGTCGGCCATCTATTCTTTAATTATTAATACAAAATTGCCTAAATACAATGGTTTGACACCTAAGCATATCACTCTATCAATCGGTCTACCATTCGTTCTATTAGTAGGTCTATCTGTCTGTCGGTCTGTGTAATTTTGTATCTATGTGACCATCAGTTTGTCCTTCTCTATCTGACTATCTGTCTGTTCCTCTGTCTATCTGTTTGCCTATCAATGTCCGTCTGTCTGTCTCTCTCACTGTCTGTCTGTATGTCTGCGTACCTAATTTGTTGTTTTCCTGTCTCCGTGTTTGTGTGTACATGTGTGTGTGTTTACGTCTGTGTGTGTGTGTGTGTGTGTGTGTGTGTGTGTGTGTGTGTGTGTGTGTGTTTGTATGTCTGGCTGTCTATTTTCTTGTCTACAAGCCTGTTTGTCTGTCTTTCTGACTGTTCCTCTGACTGTAGCACTCAGTTTGTCTGTCTGTGTGCCTATTTGTCTTTTTCCATGTGTGTGTGTGTGTGTGTGTGTGTGTGTGTGTGTGTGTGTGTGTGTGTGTGTGTGTGTGTGCGTGTGTGTGTGTGCGTGTGCATGTATGTATGTGTGTGTACGTGTATGTGTTTGTGCGTGTGTGTGCGTGTGTTTGTGTGTGTATATGTGTGTCTATTTGTGCGTGTGCGCGCATGTGTGTACATATATATATATGTATATATATGTATATATATATATAATATAATATATATTATATATATATACATATATATATTATATGTATATATATATTATATATATATTATATACATATATATATATATATATATATATATATATATATATATATATATATATATATATATATGTGTGTGTGTGTGTGTGTGTGTGTGTGTGTGTGTGTGTGCGTGTGTGTGGGTGTGTGTGCGTGTATTTGCTTGTATGTGTGAGTGTGCGTGTGTGCATGTGTTACAAGTGGAGTTCCTCAGGGTTCCGTTCATGGGCCACTTCTATTCATAGTATATATATAAATGATATAGACCATGGACTAAAATCTACTGTTTCCAAATTTGCTGATAATGAAAAAATGTGCGGAATGGCAAATGATCACTTAAACCAATTAGATATTCAAGAAAATTTAGACAAATTACAGCAATGGTCTCAAAAGCGGCTTATCAAATTTAACACAAGTAAATACAAGGTAATGCATATAGGTAAAAATAACAGTAAGTGCGATTACAAGTTATTT
>NC_134797.1:16611324-16643824 GCF_046742065.1 Oratosquilla oratoria | reverse complement strand
TCTTTTTCACTATCCACTTTTGTTAACGAATTACCAAATAACTTGTAATCGTAAGAAGAACATAAGAACATAAGAAATAAAGGAGACTGCAAAAGACCATAAGGCCTACACTAGGCAGCTCCGTATCCATCACCACCTGTCGTCCCCATCCATAAAGTTGTCTAATCGTTTTTTAAAACAACTGATAGTTTCAGCGCTTACTACGTGGTTACTAAGTTTATTCCATTCATCGACCACCCTATTTGTAAACCAATTCTTGCCTATTTCCTTCTTAAATCTAAATTTGTCCAGTTTATACCCATTACTGCGAGTCCTGCCCTGTTGTTTTATTATGATGACCTTGTTTGCATCACCCTTGTTATAGCCTTTGATCCACTTGAACACTTCTATTAGATCACCCCTCATTCTGCGTCTTTCCAGAGAGTGTAAGTTTAGGTGCCTAAGCTTCTCTTCGTAAGGCAAATTTCCGAGTCCTTGTATCATTTTGGTCATTCTTCTCTGTACTGATTCTAGTGAATTTATGTCCATTTTGTAGGACGGAGACCAAAACTGTACCGCATAGTCAAGGATGGGTCTAACTATCGCTAGATAGAGTTTAATAATTACCTCTGCACTTCTATTTGTTACCGTCCTAGCAATGAAACTTAATGCTCTGTTTGCTTTATTTCTGGCGCTAATGCACTGCTTCCTGGTTTTAAGGTCCGGACTCACCAGAACTCCCAAGTCCCTCTCGCACTCAGATTTTTCTAAAAACGTGTCATCTAAGTTGTATCTATTTTCGGGGTTGTGTAGCCCTACGTTTAACACGCTACACTTAGAGATATTGAAGTTCATTTGCCATTTCACCGACCATGTTAACAGTTTATTAAGATCATCCTGCAGAATCTGGGCGTCTTCTCCTGACCTAATTAGGCGTCCTATTTTAGTGTCGTCCGCAAACTTACTAACATCACTATTTAACCCATCGTCTAAGTCGTTTATATACATAATGAACAACAAGGGACCCAAAACCGAGCCCTGGGGACCCCGCTAGTAACATTGCCCCACCTAGATTTTATTCCATTTATGGTGACCCGCTGTTTTCTGTTACTAATCCAAGCTCTAATCCATTCTAACACTTTTCCTCCTATGCCATGGGCTTTGATTTTATTTAGTAGTCTCTGGTGTGGCACTTTGTCGAACGCTTTGCTAAAGTCAAGGTAAATAACATCGTAATTTTCATTGTTGTCTGACGCCTTATATACCTTAGTGTAAAAGGATAGAAGATTTGTCACACATGACTTAACTTTGGAGAAACCATGCTGTGAATCACGAATTAAATTATGCCCTTCAATGTGTTCTCTGAGTCTATTTACTATTATTGATTCAAGCATTTTTCCTATAACCGATGTCAAACTGATTGGCCTGTAGTTGCATATGGTCGATCTATCTCCCTTCTTAAAAACAGGAACAACGTTTGCCTGCCTCCAAGCAGTTGGAACAGAACCAGTGTCTACCGATTTATTGAATATTTCAGTTAACTGGTCGCAGAATTCTTATCCTCCCACCAACCTATCTATGTATCACCACTCTAGCCGCGAGTCCTCCCTCTTACCCACTCCACCCCGCCGAACCTTCTCGTATCACCAACTACACAATCTACCACACACAATCGTCTCTAACCCTCACGCAATCCCTCCATCATAAGAAACCTAAACCCTACTCACATAAGATGCACATCTCCCAAAAGGAGACACTCTAACTCCGCCCCAATCCACACTCCCAATTCACTCCCACAAGGTTGACCTACAACCCCTACCGCCACCAGACAAGGACCACTCTCTAGCTCGACAACAGATACTCACCGAACAACCTAAACTCTTTCACACCAGATCCGCCGCTACTACTCTTCCTACACCCCAAATCTCAACTACCCAGCGCATACAAAAAGCTCAACACAACATACACACGTAACACAGACCCCGCCTCTCCTCTCACACAACACTGCCGCTATCAAGACAAACCACAAAATTAGAATACACACAACATGCGGTATAGCGTACTCCACGAAAGCGTACATCGCGTCGACTGTCTTACACACAAAAAGTATCGCACTCTATTCAAAAACAAATGAATAAATCACCACTGAGCACACATCAAAGAAGAAAGAGCGACTGTTAATAAGACGAGATATATAGATGAGCCACGAGACCTCACACTCAAATCCTTACCACCAACTCGATCTCGCTCTTATTTCTAGCTCCTAATGAGACGCTCATGGGGTGTGAGATAACGTTCCACACTGAATTTAAGTTTAGGGATCGTTGGAACTATGAAAGGTAAGGTCGAATTACACACCACCCAGTGGGTGACTGATTATCATGGACCATCCGTTAATCATGTGCGGTTTTTGAGACACTATTTATAGTTAAACGGGTTTATAGTTTGGGGGATCCACGAGATAGAGACAGATCTAGGTGGCCCATCAAAATAGCGTGAGAGAAGCAAAGCATATCTTATGTTCACAATGACCATCTCCACAGGGGATTTGGCGATGGGGTCACAGTAATGGGTAAAGTGTTATTGGTTTGTGTCGTTATTTGTGAGCGAGATATCGGCGACCTTATTTCGGAGTTAAAGGTAGGTTTCAGCAACATTTGGGAGAAATCATAAGCGGTCGACAACTGGACAATAGGAGGGTAACATGGCTGTCTTAAATTCTAGAGGTTAGTAGGTATAATTGCATTAATTGTATTGGACAATCCTATGAATACAAGGAGTGCAATGTATTTGCATTGGGTGGTTGTGTGAGGGAGGGGGGTTAAGTGATTTTCGGGGATTAGGAGTGTGTGTGGTTATGATTGTGGGGGAGTTGGGATGATTTTTAAGTGTGTTAGGGGGGTGATGTAGTGGTAGAGGAAAGATATTCGGGTAAGAGGATTTAATTGATGGATATATGGTATGCTATAGTTAAGGAGTTTTTGTGCATAGACTAATCGCTGATGATAGTTTTCCATTATGTTTCCGAAGATTGAAGTCAAACGTAGAGCCGTTATGTTTGTGGTTTCCTTGTGGCACCTGTGGTTAATATGTGGAGTATTAGTTACTAGAATATATATTACATATATATAGAATATTTTATAATATATAATATATATATATTTTATATATACATATATATATATGTATATACATTATATATAATATATATATATAGATGTATATATTATATATTATATATGTAGATTTACATATATATATGATATATTATGTATTCATATATACATATATACATGTATATATATATATATATTTATATATTCACTATATATATATATATATATATATATATATATACATACACACAATCATATACATAGACGCAAAAACACACACACACACACACACACACACACACAAACACGGAGACAGGAAAACAACTAGGTAGGCAGGCAGACATACAGAAAGACAGTGAGAGAGACAGACAGACGGACACTGACAGGCAAACAGATAGATAGAGGAACAGACAGATAGTCAGATAGACAAGGACAAACTGATGGTTACATAGATACAAAGTCACACAGACAGACAGACAGACAGACAGACAGAAAGACAGATAGACCTACTAATAGACCGAATGGTAGACCGATTGATAGAGTGACAAGCTTAGGTGTCAAACCATTGTATTTAGTCAATTTTGTATTAACAATTAAAGGATAGATAGATGGATGGCTGACTGACCTGACACTCTTTAATAAGGTACAGAACCGATCTTCTTCTGACACGCATATGGATTACCTGACTCACAATTACTTGTTGCCAGATGACGACAAAAGCACCAAATTCACAACAAGGACACAATCCTTGACAAACTACAGTCTGTAACAATAGTAACAGTATATTGAAAGATTTATAGACTCACAATCACAAACTCG
Organism: Oratosquilla oratoria; assembly: GCF_046742065.1. NCBI lineage: Eukaryota > Metazoa > Arthropoda > Malacostraca > Stomatopoda > Squillidae > Oratosquilla > Oratosquilla oratoria. Next base: position 16,639,910 of record NC_134797.1, on the reverse strand, counting down.
CACTCAGAAACTCTTATTCACAGTCTCACACTCATAGATCCAAAAACTCAGATTCACAGACTCTGCGACTTACTGGCTGGTTCCTTCTCGCACGTCTCTCTCAGAGTGGGATTCTTTTTTTACAATGATCGACAAAAGAATGACAGGATATTTGACCAGACTCTTCGAATCTTCCTCCCTGGGCACTTGGGCAAGGACTTTCTTCACATCCCTCAGCCCTTCATTGGATGGATCTTTGGACGGTGATATTGAGTTTGGACCATTGGCTGGATCAATCCAAACGACCCTAGAAGGATCAGTGTCCGGTTCGTCTGAAAAAGCATTCAGCGAATCAATGACAGGGACACTTGATATATCCATCAACGGCGAGGTAAATGGCTTCCTTTCATGGTTCCCAGGACAAGTTCTCCATGCGAGCATTGATGGCCTCGTGGATGCCTCTATGATAGCATCGTTGAAAACTACTGTTTTTAGATCCTGGGATTGTGATGTGAGCGGATCTTTAAGTGGAATGCTGTCTGGCGCCATGACTGGGTCCGCAGAAGACCAAATTGCCAGTTATTTCGAAGGTTCCCTCGATGGATCTCTCACAGGGACCTTCAGCGGCCCAGTGACGAACTCCGTGCAAGGGTCATTCTCAGGCTCAGTGGAAGGTTCGATTTCAGATCCAACCCTTGATTCTGTCAAAGGTTCACTAACTGGGGGTTTGATGTTCCCCGTGAACCCTGATTATAAAGCCTCCATTAATGCCTTTTTATCAGCAACGCCCACAGGATCCGTGAATGCCTCGTTCGGAGCATCACTCTACTGATGGTCCCGTTTTCTGACCAGGTGATTGGGCCTTATGCTGCAGTCCAAAGTAATAATAATGAAATGGGAAAAAAAGATAAAATACAAGAAAAACACTAGGAATGTAAAAACTAAGAAAGATATGTGTAAGAATGAACATATAACAGAGGAACCTATACATATATGCACACAGAAAGTAGATACAATATATACTCGTGTAGTAATATAAGACAAAGAATAACAAATAAACAGAATATGAGTACAATGAGGCTAAACAGGAAGACAAGAAATGAATAGAAAAATAAATATATGTATATGAATGAATATAATAGGCACGAAAAGACCAATGAAAAAGTTACAATGAAAAATAATTCTCACCTTCTCACCATACACCAGGTAGGGCCATTGCCCTGTCAGTTGATTTGCCTCACGAAACATCTCCACCAGGTACGATCTTCGTAAAGTTCCTCTTCTTCCACACTCTCTATTGTTGAAGCTCTCGCTTCAATTGCTTCCCTCACTCCATCTCTCCATCTCTTTCTGGGTCTTCCTACCGGCCTCTTCCCTCTTGGATTCCATCGATAATATTTAGCAGGGTACCTTCAATGAAAAATAATAAAAAAGAAAAATGGGAAAAAAATCTTCCCTCAGCTGAATAAAATTTTCGTTGTTGACCATAATTAAGACTATGGAGGATGTCACATTATTAGTTTTATCTATTTATTTATTCATTTATGTTTATTCCCACGGAATATAGGTAACAGTGGCTTCCACCTGTCAAGACGTTGACTTGAATAAATCTGAATAATGGAAGATTTATAAATCAGAATAAATCAGTGTCAATCGGTTGAATCCATCTTCCTCCTCGTTTCGACTTCATTCCTGGAACGTTCCTCGGGCTCTACAATGGGTAAGTTTGAAACAAATCCGGATGGAGGCTAGGAATAAGGTAATTCGGGGTGGAGGAGTGAATTCATTAGGGGACGGAGTGAGCAGAAATGGGTGGGAATGATGCACGATAAAAAAAAAAAAAAAGGAAAGAAGGAGAGCAGATGTGCTGGAATAAAAGTTTGGATGGTAGGTTGGTCTTTACACGATGAAGTGTCCAGCAATTCTTGGCAGTTCTGGGCTATTACATAAGATTGAAGGAGACTGCAAGAGACCATAAGGCCTACGCTAGGCAGCTCCGTATCCATCATCACCTGTCATCCCCTTCCATGAATTTGTCTTAAAACAACTGATAGTTTCAGCGCTCACTACATGGTTACTAAGTTTATTCCATTCGTCGACCACCCTATTAGTAAACCAATTCATGCATATTTGCTTTTTGAATCTAAATTTGTCCAGTTTATAACCATTACTGCGAGTCCCGCCCTGTTGTTTTAATATGATGACCTTGTTTGCATCACCTTTATTAAAGCCTTTGATCCACTTGAACACCTCTACGCCACTTGAACACTTCTACTCCAGTGGTCCGAGCTCGAATCCCGCCACGAAATGAAGTCACTTTAATATCGCTTCACTGCGAGCCGTTATTCAAACTCGTGGGCAGGGAGTTGTGTGTGTGTGTGTGTGTGTGTATGTGTGCGTGTGTGCGTGTGTGTGTGTGTGCGTATGTAAGGTCAAAGCATTACTCATTGGTGACATGTGACCTCTAAGCTCTCATCTGGGAGGGTAATGACTGTTGATAACGAGTCCAACAAGTGATCCAAGATCATGTTGAATCACAAACATGGGAGCAGAGAGGCGGCTAAGTAGACATACATACATACAGACAGACAGACAGACAACGAACAGATAGACCAACAGACAGACAGGCAGATGGGTAGGCAGACAGAGAGTCAGGTAGAATGAAAGAGGGTCAAACAAACAGACATACAAGTAGATAGGCAAACAGACAGACAGAGACAGACGAACAGGTAGGCAGACAGAGAGAAAAAGAGAAAGGGAGAGAGAGAGAGAGATAGAGAGTAATGATAATAAGAAAGAGAAGAAAAAGGAAAAGGGGAAAGGTGAAGAAGTAGCAAATGAAAAAAATGAGAAGTAGGAAAGGAAGGAAGGAAGGAGGAGGAGAAGAAAATAAAGGGAGGAGGAGGAGGAGGAGGAGGAGGAGCAGGAGTCGTAGTCTGACTGAGTCGGAATCTTCACCTGAATCGGAAGATTAATCTTAGAGTTACGTGTAAGGCGGTGGGCATCTACCGCTGTCGCTCCTAACCAGCTCTGGATAGTTGGGCACATAGACAAGAACTTATATACAGAGGAGGAAGTTACAATAGGGAACTCAGTAAGCTTCAGGTCATGTGCCATGACTGAGGTCGGACGTTTCGTCCTCTGGAGATAAATTCATTAACTGCCATACTAGTAATGGCATGTGGTGACCATTGACCAAATTATAACACTTCTAAAGGTCAATGGTCACCAGATGCCATTACTAGTATGGTAGTTAATGAATTCATCTCCAGAGTACGAAACGTCCGACCTCAGTCAGGGCACGTGACCTGTGGCTTACTGAGTTCCCTATTGTAGCTTCCTCCTCTGTATATAACTTCTTGTCTATGTAACCAATAATTGTAACAGCTGTAGCCCAGTAATTGACAGGCTGCAAGCACATACAACTCGAACCCAACCTTGGGAAAATCAGGCTACTCAGGCCCCACCTGTGGCTTAACAGGAACGCGCTCTACACACGGAAAGTGAACTCTACTCACTTCCCGTAAGATACACACACACAACTCTCACGAACATAGAAACGCCACACGCACAAACATCTACACTTACTTTTTCTTCAACTAAAATTCGCTTCCTTTCTAACTTTCTCCTATACTACATCTTCTCATTTCAGTTTACCTCCCACTAAAGATTTTTCCTTTTTTCCACCTTTCTCTACTTCTACGCCTCCTACCATTTTCAAACTTTTGTTGGTGACCCTAATCCTACTCCCGGCGTCGGCGCCGCCGTCCAAGCTCCCAGTCCATTTCTCCCGAGCCACAACCACCAACTGCCCCAAATCGCTCGCTAATTCGCCCGGTGGCAATAGCCCTCTTTTATACGCTACTATCTTTTCAATTTCTTACAGACATTCTTCCCCTTCCACAAAAACCGATCCCGCGCAAGCGGGTGGTCTTTCCTAGGAATTCAGAATTCAGAACTACTGAAGAAGACCACAGATAGTGGTCGAAATATACGGTTTACTTCGTATCTCAACTTATCTTTCTCCGAGAGTGGGTTTAAGTTATATACACACACACACACACACACACATATATATATATATATATATATATATATATACATACATACATATACCAAGGCTTTTTCCCCCTTTCAAGGGAGGTAGCCAAAAAGGGAAAGGCATAAAAACACTCCCACCCATTTCATCCCTAAATACACTCCACACCCCTCCCATCCTCCCTCTCATCTGAGCATCTCCTGGATGACGGGTCATCCCTGCACCTTGCCCACCGCCCTGGGTCAGAAGCAGTGTCGCAAGACACAGCACATCCACAGCAAGGCCGCTTCATTTAATCGGCGACCCCCCCTCTCCGTCCCCCCTTGCATATAAGGAGAGGACGGGGAGAAATCCCTTCGGGCTGCGTCAAAATTTACTCACACATACTACACCCCCCCCCCCCGCCCATTCCTCCTCATGCAATCACAACATCATCCATATACAACCATTCTCCACTCACCTCTGTCTTCCGTCCTCTCCCTTCCTTCCTCAACAGACATTCCCCTCTTCCCCAAAGCCCCCTTCACCCCATCCATCCACCTCATCCTAGGACGTCCCCTCATGTTCACTCCCTCCACATCTGCCTTCCATACCTCTTTTACTAGTCTTTCTTCATTCATTCTTTCCATGTGTGCAAACCATCCTAATATTCTTTCATCAACCCTATCTCCCAGCTCCTTCTTCACCCCAGTTCTCCTCCTCACCTCCTCATTTCTCACTCTATCTAACCTAGTAACCCCCACCATACTTCTTAGACACCTCATCTCAAACACATTCAAACTCCTTCTCTCTTCTTCTCTTATGTTCCACGTTTCTGCCCCATACAGTGCTGTTGGCACAATCACTCCTTCATACAGTCTCCTCTTCGCATCCATTCCTAAACGTCTATTCCTCATTACACTCTTTAATCCACCAAGGCATTTACTCGCTTCTCTCAATCTACATTTTACCTCCACCTTCACTCCACCTTTTCCTGCTACACTTGCACCCAAGTATCTAAAAATATCCACTTCCTCCAGTCGCTCTCCCTTAATGCTCACTTCCAGTCTACTGCCACTTTCACCCCTTTTACATCTCATCACCTTACTTTTACCCACATTTATCTTTAGCTTTCTTCTATCACATACTCTCCCAAACTCTGCCACCAGCTTCCTCAAGCCCTCCTCTGACCCTGCCACAAGCGCAGTGTCGTCCGCAAACAACAGCTGGCTCACCTCCCACTTTTCTCCATTTTCTTTAACCATCTCCAGTCCCTGACCCACTACCCTAGCATTCACCTCCCGCACCACCCCATATATAATCATATGGAGGGAAAATAAAATGCAAAACCTCAAGAGCCTGAGAAAAACGCAACCTGCTTCCTCGGGAAACATAGATCCATGGGGGAGACTGACAGGTTTATGAAAGGCCTGGTTTCCAACTATCCAGAGCTGGTTAGAAGCGACAGCGGTGGATGTCAACCGCCTTGCACGCAACTCTAAGATTGATCTTCCGATTCAGGTGAAGATTCCGACTCAGGCTCAGCCAACTACTCCTCCTCCTTTCTTCTTCTCCTAATTCTCATTTATTCATTTGCTACCTCTTCACCTTTTCCTTCTTCTTCTCTTTATCATTAACCCCCCCTTCTCTCTCTCTCTCTCTCTCTCTCTCTCTCTCTATGTGTCGGCCTGTCTATTTGTCAATTAGTCATTCAGTTTATGTCTGCCTGCCTGTTCGTCTGTTTCTGTCTGTCTGCCTATGTATTTGTCTGTCTGATTGGCCTTCTTTCTGTCTCCCTTCCTATCTATCTGCCAATATCTCTGTCTGTTAGTCTGTCTGTTGGTCTTTCTGTAGGTCTGTCTGCCTGTATGTCTATCTAGCCGTCTCCCTGCTCCCATGTTTGTGATATACCATGATCTTGGATTATTGGTTGGACTCGTTATCGACACATATTACCCTCCCGTATGAGAGTTTCAATAACGGCTCGGAGCGCAGCGATATTAAAGTGACTTCAGCTGTGTGCGGGATTCGAACTCGGACCGCTAGAGAAGAAGTTTTGTGTATGTGAGTGTGTGTGTGTGTGTGTGTGTGTGTGTGTGTGTGTGTGTGTGTGTGTGTGTGTGTGTGTGTGTGTGTGTGTGTGTGTGGATACTCCCTGGCGCCACATGAACCAAACCCTCAGGTTAGGGCTCAGTAGCGCAGGATAGATAAGAGATGGATAGCTTTGACAGGCATAGGAGATGGACCCACGCTGATGTAATATCCCCGAAGTGCTAAGGATTGCTGGACAATTCGTCGATCAGAAACCCACCAACCATTCAGATTTTGGTTCCAGCATTCCTTTTTTTTTTTTTTTTTTTTTTTTTTTTTCTCGTGCCTACTTCCCACCCATTTCGGCTCACTCCGTCCCCTGATCCATTCGCTCCTCCAACCCCCTCCATCGCCATAATTATCTCTAGCCTCCATCCGGATTTGTTTTATTAATATCACTATTAATCCCATTGTCAAAGTCGTTCATTCGCATAATGAACAAAAAGTGATCCCAAACCGAACCCTGGGGAACTGTAAAATTCATTCTTATGTTCCTATATTCATCCAACTATTACTCCTTCCCTCTCCTCCGTCTAGACTCCCTTTCACTCTCTCTCTCTCTCTCTCTCTAGTCAAGTCTCTCTTCCGGCGAGTCAGTAGTCTACACCTACTTTTCATTTTCATTTTTAATCGGATACAGTTTTACACCCTTCATTAAGAAGACAAGGTCATCTTATTAAGACAGACGGGCAGGACTCGCAGTGATGTATTTAAATTGGACAATTTTAGATTTAAGAAGGAAATAGGCAAGAACTCCTTTACCAATAGACTGGTCAACGAATAAAATAGACTTAGCAACCACGTAGTGAGCGCTGAAACTGCCGTTTCTTTTGAGAGGTGCTTTATGAATGGGGATGATAGGTGGTAATGGACATGGAACTGCCTAGTGTAAAACATATGATCTCTTGCAGTCTCCTTTCCTATGTCCTTATTTTATTATGTTTTTAAGTATTGGTTTTCTCCTTACTTTCTGTACAGCCACATCTATTTCATTTATCTCTGTGTAAACGCCTCAGCTGTGAAAACGCCATTACAGCGCTCTCCCATATATGTATGCATAACGTGTCCCTCACAAATGTTTGATCTAATTTCGAGCTTAAGAAGGACCGGCGGGAAGGTGAAAGCCACTGAGGTTACAGTGCTGAGAAGATACGCAATAGCTGTTACCTCGATATCGGTAAAGAAGAGCCTACGTGGAGAAATTGAGATTTGATTCACCCTTCCGGAAACACTTTAATTTAAAAGACGTCCTCTTCAACCGAAACTATGAAGGAGATCTCGTGCCACAATGCGTGGTAAGGGCTCGAAGTATCTCTCGTTCCGGAAATGAATTGTGCCAAAGGCGTCGTCCAGTAGGAGCACGAGTGTGGCTGGGTCAGGTCAGATGCTTTGCAGTGGGGCGGTAGTTCCAACGGCAGGTGACCTATTGGTCTTTCAAGGGGCCGGCTGCAGACGAACCCAATGGTGACTCCGGTATGCAGCTCTGTTCAGCTCACATTAGAATCTCGAGTTTTAAGCAAAATAACGAGTAAGAAGCCACTAAAGATAAACATAGAGCTTGCATATCATATGGTCTTAAAATTATTATTGACGGCATCTACAATAATGATCCAAACATGTTGATGAGCATATTGATAACAGTACGAATTACAGAAGCAACAAAAATATTGGTGTTGTAATATTTAAGCAATTTTCTTGTCTAGAAAAAAATGGTTTATAATGATTATATAAAAAAATATATGTATGTACAAAGACATAGACATTAGCAGAGAAATTTAAAGAGAGAGGTAAAGACAGGCAGACAGCGACAAAGAGACAAACAGAAAATAAGACAGACAGACAGAGGTAGACAGACAGACACACACACACACGTACGCGCACGCACACAGAAATACAGTCAGACAGAGGCAAATAGACACAGATGGACACACACACACACACACACATACACACACACACACACACACACACACACACACACACACACACACACACACACACACACACATATATATATATATATATATATATACATATATATATATATATATATATATAGATATATACATATATATATATACATATATCTATATATATATATATATATATATACATATATATATATATGTATATATATACACATATATATATATATACACATACATATATATACATATATATATATATATTTATATATATATATATATATATATATATATACGCAAATTATAAAGGATTACAAAGGCGGAGCATGCCGACAGGAGACCTTTTGGTCCATATCTAGGATGGATGTGAAAAAAATCATAATAATAATAAATAGATAAATAAAAAATATGGTAATGTAAATAACAAATAAAATACATAAATAAATGCATTGGTATAGTTGAATAATAAACAAGCAGGTAAATAGTAAATAATAATAAATTGATATATAACTAATAATAAATGAGAATCAACAAGACATATGATAACAAAACAAAAACAAATAATATAAAGTAAATTATAATCATTACAGCATCTTGCTTAGGTGTTTATCTAAATGATTTTTAAAGCTTCGAACTGAACTAAATTGCACTACATGTGCAGGAAGTTTATTCCATTCATTAACTACACGGTTGGCGAAGTTGTTTCTACCCACTTCCAAATTGAATCTATTTCCGGACAGTTTGAGACCATTGTTTCTTGTCTGATTCTCATTCAATGTGAAAATTTGGTCACTTTTGATGTTGTCAATTCCCTTTAGAATATTAGAGACCTGTATCAAGTCACCTCTGAGTCTACGCTTTTTTAGGGAAAACAGATTCATATAATTTAGTCGATTTTCCTATGATTTATTTTTGATATTTGGAATCAGTTTTGTGGCTTGCCGTTGTACTTTTTCCAACCTGTCAATGTCTTTAATGAGATTCGGTGACCATACGGAAACAGCATATTCCAAATGTAGACGAACTAACAATTTATATAGCTTGTTAATGAGTGATGGACTTTTGAAGTCAAAAGATCGCGCAATCAGTCCTAGAATCTTATTTGCTTTCTCAGAGGCTCAAATACTCTGCTTGGATGATTTGAGATCGTTACTGATAATTACGCCGATATCTTTTTCACTATTCACTTTTGTTAACGAATCTCCAAATTACTTGTAATCGCACTTACTGTTATTTCTACCTATGTGCATTACCTTGCATTTACTTGTGTTAAATTTCATCAGCCGGTTTTCAGACCATTGCTGTAATTTATCTAAATTTTCTTGAATATCTAATTGGTTTAAGTCAGTGGTTCTTAAACTGTGGGGAATTCCCCACTAGTGGGGAATGGCGGAGTTGCCAAGTGGGGAAAATAAAAATTAAGGGCCGTAAAATGGCACAAAAAAGCAAAGCGTACATTTACGTACTAAACACTGCATGGGTTAAAATCGAATTTGTCAAAGACCGATGCTGTGGTGGGAAATGGACAGTTGGCTCACTAAAGAGTGGGGAACTGGAGAAAAAAGGTTAAGAACCCCTGGTTTAAGTGATCATTTGCCATTCCGCACAGTTTTGTATCATCAGCAAATTTGGAAACAGTAGATTTTAGTCCATGGTCTATATCATTTATATATACTATGAAGAGAAGTGGCCCATGAACGGATCCCTGAGAAATTCCACTTGTAACACATGCACACACGCACAGTCACACATACGCGCAAATACACGCACACACACGCGCGCGCACACACACACACACACACACACACACACACACACACACACACACACACACAGATACGCAAATAGAAAGACAGAGACAGACACACACACACACAAACACACACACACCCACACACACATACACACACACACACACACACACACACACACACACACACACACACACACACACACACACACACACACACACACACACACACACACACACACACACACACACACACACACACACCCGCATAAATATATATATATATATATATATATATATATATATATATATATATATATATACACATATAAAATATATATAATATATATATACATATAAATATATACATATGTATATATAATATATATATATAATATATATGTATATATATATATATATATATATATGTATATATATATATATGTACGCACATGCGCGCACACGCACAAAAAGATACACCTATACACGCAAACACGCACAAACACATACACGTACACACACATACATACATACACACGCACGTACACATACGCACACACGCAGACACACACACACACACACACACACACACACACACACACACACACACACACACACACACACACACACACACACAGACATGGGAAATGGAGATAGGCAGACAGACAGACAAACTGAGTGACAGAGTGCTACAGTCAGAGGGACAGACAGAAAGACAGACAAACAGGCTTGTAGACAGGAAAATAGACAGCCAGACATACAAACACACACACACACTCACACACATACGCATACACACACACACACACACACACACACACACACACACACACACACACACACACACACACACACACACAGACGCAAACACACACACACACACACACACACACACACACACACACACACACACACACACACACACACACACACACACACACACAGACACAAACACGGAGACAGGAAAACAACAAATTAGGTACGCAGACATACAAATAGACAGTGAGAGAGACAGACAGACGGACACTGACAGGCAAACAGATAGACAGAGGAACATACAGATAATCAGATAGACAAGGACAAACTGATGGTCACATAAATACAAAATCACACAGACCGACAGACAGATAGACCTACTAAGAGAACGAATGGTAGACCGATTGATAGAGTGACATGCTTAGGTGTCAAACCATTGTATTTAGGCAATTTTGTATTAATAATTAAAGGATAGTTGGCTGACTGACCTGACACTCTTTAATAAGGTACAGAACCGATCTTCCTCTGACACACATGTGGATTGCCTGACTCACACTGACTTTTTACCAGATCACAACAGAAGCACCAAATTCAAAAAAAGGACACAATCCTTGGCAAACTACAGTCTGTAACAATAGTAACAATATATTGAAAGATTTATAGTCTCACAATCACAAACTCGCTCTCAGAAACTCTTATTCACAGTCTCACACTCAAAGACCCAAAATCTCAGATTCACAGACTCTGCGACTTACTGGCTGGTTCCCTCTCGCACGGCTCTCTCAGAGTGGGATTCTTTTTTACAATGACCGACAAAACAATCAAAGGATATTTGACCAGACTCTTCGAATCTTCCTCCTTGGGCACTTGGGCAAGGACTTTCTTCACTTCCCTGAGCCCTTCACTGGATGGATCTTTGGACGGCGACATTGAGTTTGGACCATTGGCTGGATCAATCCAAACGACATTAGAAGGATCAGTGTCCGATTCGTCTGAAAAAGCATTCAGCGAATCAATGACAGGGACACTTGATATCTCCATCAACGGCGAGGTAAATGGCTTCCTTTCATGGTTCCCAGGACAAGTTCTCCATGCGAGCATTGATGGCCTCGTGGATGCCTCACTGATAGCATCGTTGAAAACTATTGTTTTTAGATCTTGGGATTGTGACGTAAGCGGATCTTTAAGTGGAATGCTGTCAGGCGCCATGACTGGGTCCGCCAAAGGCAAAATTGCCAGTTATTTCGAAGGTTCCCTCGATGGATCTCTCACAGGGACCTGCAGCGGACCAGTGACGAACTCCGTGCAAGGGTCATTTTCAGGCTCAGTGGAAGGGTCAATTTCAGATCCGACCCTTGATTTGCTTAAAGGTTCACTAACTGGGGGTTTGGTGTTCCCCGTGAACCCTGATTATAAAGCCTCAATTAACGCCTCACTGTCAGCATCACCCACAGGATCCGTGAATGCCTCCTTCGGAGCATCCCTCTACTGATGGACCCGTTTTCTGACCAGCTGATTGGGCCTTATCCTGCATTCCAATGTAATAATGATGAAATGGAGAAAAATAAGATACAACAAAAACACTGGGAATGTAAAAACTAAGAAATATATGTGTAAAAAGGAACATATAACAGAGCAACAGATACATATATGCACACACAAAGTAGATACAAAATATACTCGTATAGTAATATAAAGAATAACAAATAAACAGAATATGAGTACAATGAGGCTTAACAACAAGACAAGGAATGAATAGAAAATTAACTATATGCATATGAACAAATATAATAGACACGAAAAGACCAATGAAAAAGTGACAATGAAAAATAATAAAAAAGAAAAATGGGAAAAAAAATCTTCCCTCAGCTGAATAAAAACTTTGTTGTTGACCATAACTGAGACTATGGAGGGCGTTACATTATTATTCTATTTTATATTTATCTTTTAATTTATTTCTATCCCCACTGGATATAGGAAACAGTGACTTTCACCTGTGAAGACGTTGACTTGAATAAATCTGAATAATGGAATAAACAAACCAATATAAATCAGTGGAAATCGGTAGAATCCATCTTCCTCCTCGTTTCGACTCCTGCCTGGAACGTTCCTCGGGCTCTGCAATGGGTGAGTTGGAAACAAATCCGAATGGAGGCTAGGAATATTATGGTGGAGGGTGGAGGAGTGAGCACATCAGGGGATGAAGTGAGTAGAAATGGGTGGGAAGGACGCACAAAAAAAAAAAAAAGGAAAATAAACAAATCAGTGGAAATCGGTAGAATCCACCTTCCTCCTCGTTTCGATTTCTATCCTGGAACGTCCCTCGGGCTCTACAGTGGGTAAATTCGAAACAAATCCGGATGGAGGCTAGGGATATGGTGATGGAGGGTGGAGGAGTGAGCACATCAGGGGATGGAGTGAGTAGAAATGGGTGGGAAGGATGCACAAAAAAAAAAAAAAAAAAAAAGATGAAGGAGAGCAGGTATGCTGAAATCAAAATCTGGATGGTTGGTGGGTTTCTGCACGACGTACTGTCCAGCAATCTTTAGCACTTCGGAGATATTACATCAGCGTGGGTCTATCTTCTATGCCTGTCAAAGCTATCGATCTCTTATCTATCCTGCGTTACTGAGCCCTTAGCTGAGGGTTTTGTTCATGTGGCGCCAGGGAATACACACACACACACACACACACACACACACACACACACACACACACACACACACACACACACACACACACACACACACACACACACACACACACACACACACACACACACACACACACACACACACACGCACACACGCACACACACACACACACGCACACACACACACATGCACACACACACACATGCACACACACACACATGCACACACACACACACACACACACACACACACACACACACACACACACACACACACACACACACACACATACACACACAAAACTTCTACTCTAGCGGTCCGAGTTCGAATCAAATTCATAAATAGATCGTGGCCTTTCTGTGTTTAAGCGGAATTGTTTTTCATTATTTGACCGCTGGATGTTTGTCAAAAATTGATGATATTCTTTAGAGACAACTAGAATAAGACTGGTTATGGTTGCCAAAGGTTTAGATAGACCATTAAACTGGAAAAGTTAACTCTAAGGCCTGTTTCACACGCATCGACTTTTCGCCGTGCCGACGTCCACGACAAAACGTCGTGTTCTGGAATAACTACGGGTGTCTACGGACGCTTTCACACGTCACGACCACCACCACGTGTGAAATCGTCCATAGATATCCATAGCCATTTGAGAGCACGACGTCGTGTCGTGGACATCGAATGGGCGAAAAGTTGATACGTGCGAAAGGAGCCATAGAAAATAAGACGAAAGCTTTACTTCGCCAGAATAAAATGAATAGTTATTTGAGAAAACGACCTTATGTCGTGGACGGCGCACGGCAAAAAGTTGATGGGCGTGAAAGGAGCCATAGACAACGAGACGGAAGTCTTTCTTCGCATAAATAAATGAAATAGTTATTTGAGAGCACGACTATGTGTCATGGACGGCGCACGGCGAAAAGACGATACGTGTGAAAGGAGCCATAGACAACGAGACGGAAGTCTTTCTTCGCCTGAATAGAATAAATACCGATCAAAAGAATAAAGTATATAGACTAGACACTGAGGAGAAATCAAAGGAAACAGACACTTGGGCAAGTTCCCCTGAGGCAGAACAAGTCCATTTAGCAGAGAAGAGAAATCACTCCGCTCGCCGCTTCCAAAATAGAATATCTCCTGAGGGAATAATCCAATCGACACTTCTTCTTTTGACGTAGGCCGTCGAAGTAACAATTATTGTGTATCTTATTAGCACTGAAATCCAAGTGGTTCTCACCCTCCCACCGGTACTTCGTGAGCTCGAAATTAGATCAAACATTTCTGAGGGACACGTTATGTATACAAAGATTAATGCGAGATTGATCGCCCTGAGTATCATCTCTTACGAAAGCGTTGTAATGACAGTCTTCACTCCCGAGGCTGTTCTACTGAGGTAAATGAAATAGATGTGGTTGCAGAGAAAGTAAGGAGAAAAATGCCACCACTTATGAGTATGAGAAGGGAGACTGCAAGAGATCATAAGGCCTACATTAGGCAGTTCCATGTCCATCGCCACCTATCACACCCATCCGTAAAGCTATCTAATCTTCTCTCAAAACAAATGATAGCTTCAGCGCTAACTAGATTGTTGCTAAATCTATTCCATTCGTTGACCAATCAAGCAGTTCTTGCCTATTACCTTCTTAAATCTAAAATTGTCTAATTAAAATCTATTACTACGAGTTCTGTCCGGTTGTCTTAATATGATGACCTTGTCTGCTTACGGGAGAGGGTGAAACTGTATCCGATGAAAAATGAAAATGAAAAGTTGGTGAAAAGAGACACATCATTAGAAGGACTCACTCTGATGTAATAGGCCTAAAGTGTTGAGGATTTCTGTACCAACCTTCCAGATTTTGATTCCAACACACCTGTTCTCCTTCATTACTTTTTATTATTATTATTATTATTATTATTATTATTTGTGTGTCCTTCCCACCCATTTCGGCTCACTCCATCCCCTGATGTATTCACTCCTCCATCCTCCATCACCATATTCCTAGCCTTCATCCGGATTTGTTTCGAAATTACCCATTGTAGAGCCCGAGGAACCTTCCAGAGCAGGAGTCAAAACGAGAAGGAAGATGAATTCTACCGATTTCCACTGATTTATACTGATTTGTTTATCTTCTATTATTCAGATCTATTCAAGTCAACGTCTTGACAGGTGGAAGCCAATGTTACCTATATCCCGTGGGAATAAGAAAAAATAATAGAAATAACAAAATGAAATAATAATGTAACGTTCTTCATATTTTTAATTATGGTAAAAAAAAAAATTTATTCAGCTGAGGGAAGATTTTTTTCCCATTCTTTTTTTTTTATTTTTCTGTTTATCGTCGCATTTTCATTGGTCTTTTCGTGTCTATTATATCTATTCATGTAAATATAGTTATTTTTCTATATATTCTTTGTCTTCTTATTTAGCCTCATTATACTCATATTCTATTTATTTGTTGTTCTTTGTCTTTACATTACTACAGGTATATATTTTGTATATACTCTTTGTGTGTATATATGTATCTGTTCCTTTTTACACATATATTTTTTAGTTTTTACATTCCCAATGTTTTTCTTGTATCTTATTTTATTTATTTATTTTTTTCATCATTATTACTTTGGACTGCAGCATAAGGCCCAATCACCTGGTCAGAAAACGGGACCATCAGTAGAGTGATGCTCCGAAGGAGGCATTCACGGATCCTGTGGGCGTTGCTGATAAAAAGGCATTAATGGCTTTATAATCAGGGTTCACGGGGAACACCAAACCCCCAGTTAGTGAACCTTTGACAGAATCAAGGGTCGGATCTGAAATCGAACCTTCCACTGAGCCTGAGAATGAGCCTTGGACGGAGCTGGTCACTGGTCCGCTGCAGGTCCCTGTGAGAGATCCATCGAGGGAACCTTCGAAATGACTGGCTGCTCTGCCTTCTGCGGACCCAGTCATGATGCCTGACAGCATTCCATTTAAAGATCCATTTACATCACAATCCCAGGATCTACTAACAATAGTTTTCAAAGATGCTATCAGTGAGGCATCCA
Source organism: Oratosquilla oratoria (assembly GCF_046742065.1). Lineage (NCBI taxonomy): Eukaryota > Metazoa > Arthropoda > Malacostraca > Stomatopoda > Squillidae > Oratosquilla > Oratosquilla oratoria. The sequence continues at coordinate 16,623,695 of NC_134797.1, read as the reverse complement.
GGAGCCCATCAATGCTCGCATGAAGAAGTTGTCCTGGGAACCATGAAACGATGCAATTGACCTCGCCGTTCATAGAGTAATCAAGTGTCCCTGTGATTGATTCGCTGAATGCTTTTTCAGACGAACCGGACACTGATCCTTCTAGAGTCGTTTGGAATGATCCTGCCAGTGGTCCAAATTCAATATCGGCATCTAAAGATCCATCCAATGAAGGGTTGAGGGAACCGAAGAAAGATCTTGCCCAGGTGCCCAAGGAGGAAGATTTGATGAGACTGTTGAAATATCCTTTCATTGTTTTGCCGGTCATTGTAAAAAAAGAATCCCACTGTGAGAGAGCCGTGCGAGAGGAGAGGGAACCAGCCAGTAAGTCGCAGAGTCTGTGAATCTGAGTTTTTGGGTCTTTGAGTGTGAGACTGTGAATAAGAGTTTGTGATTGTGAGTCTCTAGATCTTTCAATACATTGTTACTATTGTTACAGACTGTAGTTTTCCAACGATTGTGTCCTTGTCGTGAATTTGGTGCTTCTGCCGTGATCTGGCAGCAAGTCAGTGTGAGTCAGGCAATCCATATGTGTGTCAGAGGAAGATCGGTTCTGTACCTTATTAAAGAGTGTCAGGTCAGTCAGCCATCCATCTATCTATCCTTTAAATATTAATACAAAATTGACTAAATATAATGGTTTGACACCTAAGCTTGTCACTCTATCAATCGCTCTGTCTTTCTGTCTGTTTGTCGGTCTGTGTAATTTTGTATCTATGTGACCATCAGTTTGTCTCTGTCTATCTGACGATCAGTCTGTTCCTCTGTCTATCTGTTTGCCTGTTAGTGTCCGTCTTTCTGTCTCTCTCACTGTCTGTCTTTCTGTATGTCTGCCTGCCTACCTACTTCTTTTCCTGACTCCGTGTTTGTATGTGTGTGTGTGTGTGTGTGTGTGTGTGTGTGTGTGTGTGTGTGTGTGTGTGTGTGTGTGTGTGTGTGTGTTTGTTTGTATATCTGGGTGTCTATTTTCCTATCTAGCAGCCTCTTTTTCTGTCTTTCTGTCTGTCCCTCTGACTGTACCCGTCTGTCACTCAGTTTGTCTGTTTGTTTGCCTATCTGTCTGTTTCCCTGTCTCCGTGTGTGTGTGTGTGTGTGTGTGTGTGTGTACGTGTGTATATTGTGTGTAGGTGTGTGTGTGTGCGTGCGTGTGCGTGTGTTTGTGTGTGTGTGTCTGTGCGTGCGCGCGCGCGCATGTGCGTATATTCATATATATATATATATATATATATATATATATATATATATATATATATGCAAAGTAGACCACTTGGAAAAAAGAAACTAACGAAGCAGAGCGCTTTCGTATATTACATCTTCAGTGCAACAAGTACATAGTGATAGGAATACATAGACATTATATTATCACTATGCACTTGTTGCACTGAAGATGTAATATACGAAAGCGCTCTGCTTAGTTAGTTTCTTTTTCCAAGTGGTCTACTTTGCATAAGTGAACACACGTACCCGTGTTCTTATTAGCATATATATATTTATATATATATATATATGTATGTATGTATATATATGTATATATAATGTATATATATGTATCTATATATACATTATACATATATATATATATATATATATATGTATTATATATACAGTATACATAATATATATGTATACATATATATATATATATATATATATATGTGTGTGTGTGTGTGTGTGTGTGTGTGTGTGTGAGTGTGTGTGTGTGTGTGTGTGTGTGTGTGTGTGTGTGTGAGGTGTGTGTGTGTGTGTCTGTGTGTGTGTGTGTGTGTATTCTGTCGAGACAGCCAGACACCACCCTACGGCAGTGAGCTCAGAGCTCCTTATTAGCCGATCTCTGGGTAGGTCTGAGACCGCTCACACACCACACACCGGGACAGCAAGGTCACAACTCCTTGACTAACGTCCCGTACCTACTCGCTGCTAGGTGAACAGGGGCTACACGTGAAAGGAGACAAACCCAACTTATCTCCGCCCGACCGGGGAATCGAACCCCGGTTCTCTGGCTTGTGAGGCCAGTGCTTTACCAATCCGCCACCGAGCCGTGTGTGTGTGTGTGTGTGTGTGTGTGTGTGTGTGTGTGTGTGTGTGTGTGTGTGTGTGTGTGTGTGTGTGTGTGTTTGTGTCTGTCTCTGTCTGTCTTTCTATTTCTGTGTCTATGTGTGTGTGTGTTTGTGTCTGTGTGTTTGTGTGTGACCACCACCGAGTGTCTACTTCAGCTTCCTTCCATGCTACCACCCTGTGAACTTCGCAGGATGAAGGACGAGCAGCCATGGTGTATCCGGTGCTGGGGCATCGGTCATATCTCACGGTATTGCGCCGCGACCGAACGGTGTGGATGGTGCTCGGGCCCTGATGACTCCCGCACTTGTTCGCACCGCGCCCCTCCACCAACTGCTGCTACCTCTGACTCGGCTTCATCACAATCCCAGCCTCCTCCACCAGACACTTCGTGCTGGAAATGTCCACGATGTCATCAGACAGGGGTCAACGCCTGGCATGGTTGTGCAAAGCGTCAGCAAACCACCAATGCACCGGTTGTTAAACACACGGGTCACACTGAGTCACCACAATCTCCTCCCTCCGTCGGTAACCTCCACTCTACCTCTACTGCCTCCTCGGACTCCAAGCAAGTAGGTGCACCTCGCGATGCAGTGGCAGCCCTTAAGACTCAGGTCGCGACAATGACCGCACGTTTCGATGCAATCGAAACGCACCTGGATAGTTTGGTTAAAAAACAGGCCACATGTGAGGTGACATTGAACTCGTTGGTTGAATCGCTACAGGTAATTATTAATACCATTAGCACCATCACGGAGAAAATGGATTTTATTGCTGGTAGATTCGGCAATCTAATTGCAACCCCACACAGGGAGTCTCCCCTACGTGACACAACACCCAGTGACCCCCCCCACACACACACACACCACTACCCCCACACCACCACTACTGGCCGAACCACCACCGTTGCTCATACCTCCACAGCCGCCCGAACCACCACTTCTTCATCACTTGGTCACCGATATCATAGAACTAATATTCAATAATCAATCAAAGATACACGTCATCTCATGGAACGCCTGCGGTATCACAAACTGGGCCAAACGTACAGCACTTAAATTGTACGTGCACTGTCACCACGCAGACATTATCTTCATACAGGAAGCATTTATAGGCTTCGCTCCATTAAACAGGGATGCACCTTTGCTCAACCAATACGTATCGTATGTACATCAGATCCGAAACGGATTAATTACGTATGTCCACACCACCGTCCAGCATAGCTTTCTTCAAAATTCTGTGGACAATAACACGACTTATCAATTTCTAGAGGTAACAGTTGGCTCCGGTACCATAAGGTTAGGCAATGTGTACGCTGCGCCGAGGGCCTGAATCCAGCTACACTTCCACCCCCCCCCCACCCACGGTATGATTTATCTAGGAGATTTTAATAGTCGACACCCTGCTCTAGGAGATCTCACAGGCATTATAAATCGCAACGGGACTCTAGTTCTGGAATGCATTTAACGGAACAGGCTAACTCGCTGGAACACGGCTGGCGCCACTCATGCTCGGGATGGTACCTTGGATCACGTCTTGACGTTTGGATTGGTGGCCTCTCAAGTCCGGTGTTCAGCGATTCCGACACTATTCTCCGACCACGTAGCACTCAGCGTCCAGTACACCCCTCCTACCACGCCATCCCCAGTGCACACCCGTACACGCATCGTGCTCCCCCCCCCAAGTACTGTCCCACATATATTTCATACATGACAAACCTCCTACCCACATTTAACCACCACTGTCCTGAACAGTTATATTCCTCACTCGTTAACGCCACACATACTTTCTACATCCAATACGTCAAAAAGCCACACATTACACGTCATCCGAATACACACACTTGGACACTAGACAACCACATCGTTCAGGCGGAGAGGAAAGCGATAGAGGATGGCCTTGTCTTTCAGAGGAGACCAAGTCCAGAAACTCTACACCAGTATCAACTATCAAGAGATGACTTGGTTGCTCTACAGCGTTCTATTCAAACAGATTCCTGGGAAAAACTAACGGACAGCATTAACTATCAAACGAGCATTGGCACCATGTGGCACCTCATCAACAAGGTGGTGAAGAAAAAATATCACAGTGCCCTCCATCATAGTCCTACACAGTTTGTACAAGACCTTGTTGATGCCTGGTCAGCACAGGCACGAACCAGCAACCTCCCACCATACATACACGACACTCTCTCCACCCACAAAAACTATCGAGCACTCCGACTAGCCTCTGCCTTGTTGAAGACTGATACCGTCCCACACGAAAACTACTTACTAAATTAGCTTTACACGAATAAGTGGTAGCCTATTAGGTTGGACTAGTAATGGGTTGAATGGTCGAAAACAGAGAGTTGTTTTAAATGGAAATACTTCTAGATGGAATTTTTTTTACAAATGGAGTTCCTCAAGGTTCCGTTCTTAGACCACTTCTATTCATAGTATATATAAATGATTTAGACCATGGACTAAAATCTACTGTTTCCAAATTTGCTGATGATACAAAACTGTGCGGAGTGGCAAATGATCACTCAAACCAATTAGATATTCAAGAAGATTTAGATGAATTACAGCAATTGTCTGAAAAGTGGCTAATGAAATTTAATACAAGTAAATGCAAGGTGATGCACATAGGTAAAAATAACAGTAAGTACGATTACAAGTTATTTGGAAATTCGTTAACAAAAGTGGATAGTGAAAAAGATCTCGGCGTAATTATCAGTAACGACCTCAAATCATCCAAGCAGTGTATTTCAGCCTCTGAGAAAGCAAATAAGATTCTGGGACTGATTGCGCGATCTTTTGATTTCAAAAGTCCATCACTAATTAACAAGCTATACAAATCGGTAGTTGGTCCACATTTGGAATATGCTGTTTCCGCATGGTCACCGAATCTCATTAGAGACATTGACAGACTGGAAAAAGCACAACAGCGAGCCACAAAACTGATTCCAAATATCAAAAATAAATCATAAGAAAATCGACTAAAACATATGAATCTGTTTTCCCTTAAAAAGCGTAGACTCAGAGGTGACTTGATACAGGTCTTTAAGATTTTAAAGGGAATTGACAACATCAAAAGTGGCAAAATTTTCACATTGAATGAGAATCAGACAAGAATCAATGGCCTGAAACTGTCCGGAAATAGATTCAATTTGGAAGTAGGTAGAAACAACTTTGCCAACAGTGTAGTTAATGAATGGAATAAACTTCCTGCACAGGTAGTGCAACGTAGTTCAGTTCGAAGCTTTAAGAATCATTTAGATAAACACCTAAGCAAGATGCTGTATTCAGGGTCAATATGGCTGGTTCTTGATCTTTCTTCGGGTAGCCGAGAACCGGAGCTGGGATGCCTTCGTTCAGCTCAGGAAGGCTTCTAGTCCCGAAGGAGTTTGCAATGGCCTCCTTATCTGAAGCTTCCATTGGCTGGTCCGCAGGATCCTTTGCCATGAAGATGTCGCCGATGGTCAGTATGGGCTTCTTTACTTCGGTGGGTTGTGGGCTTCGGGTCGATGTGTGACCACTGCAGCTGCGAACCTGGTCCCAGGTTCGTCTTAACCCGAAGGCCACAGTCTTCGTGGCCTTCCGAAGGGCGCTGCAGATTTTCGTACCAAGGGTCATTCGTATTCCGCGGACAGTCTTCTTTTGTTTTAGAAATAACTTTTGAGGATATGTTTGACAAAGTGAATACACCAGTTTATTTCTATGTCTATCGGTGGGCACATAAAACACATACATTCACATCTGTGCTCATCCTACACATATAAAAGCATATAGAAACTATAAGGCCGTAATGTCTGTCATTTATTTTGTCGTTATTTATGGTTAATTTTTAATATTTATTGATATTTTTTTATGATTTATTATTTGATTATTACTATATATAATCTACATGTATATCATTTATCAATGTTTATTCATTTATCAATTTATCTAATTTTATCAATATTTTTTCGTATCCGACCTACAGTAGTTATGGACCAAAAGGTCTCCTGTCGGCATGCTCTTCTTTTGTAACTAATATGTATATATATATATATATATATATGTATGTGGGGGGGTGTATATTGACTATATTATGACAAATAAGACTGAAGGTGGAGGAAGCAGACGAGGAGTAATAGGAAAATTTGAAATGCTTTAACGTTTCGACCCGCAGGGTCTTGATAACAAAGCTAACAACTCAAACATAACAGGATTTTATACGTAGACGGGTCATCTCATGGGACGCCTCAGAGAACTTGTTCTTTTATTTGTGTATTCTTTCATTATCAATAAGCTTGTTGGTTTTGCTAGACATATAAAGCCTTCTCTATAGTTAATGTTATTAGTGCTAATGTATGCTGCTTCAATTGTCTTCCTTAGTTTTTTGGATGCTCTTTTATTTAGTATGGTTGTGTTGTTCCAGTCTGGAAGGTGACCATACTTATCCACATGCATGACTATGGAGTGAGATGATCTGTGGGTTTTTACGTCATTTTTATGTTCATTTATCCATTCATTAAGTCCATGACCAGATTCTCCAAAATATGAAGAGGGACAGCTTTTACATAGGATTTTATAAACAATGCTGTTTTCATTATTGGGATTATTGTAGCTACATGCGACCAAACGTTCTACATTTTTAGCTGATGTCCTGGCTATTTCAATGCCCCCTTTTAGGAGGAAAGTGTCTAGGTGTCAATTGATATTAGAGTTTGGCACTGTAATATATCGGGTTTCATCATTACATTTATTATATTTTTCATTTTCATTTTTTATTTTTGTTAATTATTTCTTTGGTTTTCTTTTTCAATCTACATAAGAGACCTCTTGGATATTTGAATTTGATGAAAGTCTCTGTGATATGTTGTAATTCAAGATCTAGAAATTCTTTACTGCATATACAAATTGCTCTGAGGAAGAAACCTATTATGAGAGAAGTGTATGTAATCTTCTTTATTATTGGGTTTCCGGTATAATGAAAATTTGACATTTTTATCTGTTCTATGAATAATTGTGTCTACAAAAGGTAATTTTCCATTGTTTTCATTTCTGCAGTAAATCAAACATCTTAATTTACACTGTTTAATCTCCTGAGTTTGTTGTTAATATCTGTATCATTAGGCACAATTACAATTATGTCATCTACATATCTAAACTATTTGCTATTCCTACACATTATCATCATGTATTCTCCTGTTTCGAGTATTTCCATGTATAAATTTGCTAACACTGCAGAAAGGGGACTACCCATGGCGAAGCCAGAATGCTGTCTGTATTCAATATTATTAAAAGTGAAAGCGCCAAATCCTACACAAAGAGAAATGAATTCGAGGTAATCTTTTTTGGGGACGGGTAAATCTTCATTTTTCAAATTATTTACTACTCGTTCAACAGCTTTTAGAGCGCCATTTATTGACATTCGAGTATATAAAGAGGTAATATCATAGCTGGCTAATTTCTTGTTGCTGAAATCTAAATCTTTTAACTTGTTAATTAGATCCGAAGAATTTCGTAGATGTGCATCACTAATAGTTCCTAGTGTATTGGATAGAGGTTTAGCTAAACATTTGGCTAACTTATGAGGTGCACTATTGACCCCTGAAGTAATGGGGCGCATGGGAATTCCTGCTTTGTGGATCTTATTCAGGCCATGCATTCTTGGTGGTAGAGGTGCTTCTTCAAGTAGGTTTAACATTTTTTCCCTTTCACTGATTTCTTTGATATTTTTCTTGCTTTTGTTGTAAATTTTTCGCCTTCAACTTTTTGCGTATCCACTATGTTTTTTCTCGTAAGTTTTACTGTCACTGAGTAAATCTAACATTTTATTATTGTTGTCTTGTATGTTCATCACAACTATGCCTCCTTCTTTATCTGCATTTGTGATTATAATATTTATGTCTTTATTTAGGCAAATTAAAGCAATGAGAAATCTTTTTGAATTACACACTTGTTCTTGTTTGCCAGGGCTTGATAACATGTGGTAATACCTTGAATAAAACCTTTGTCTACATCTTCCATTTTCCATATACAGCTTTTGTTTAGATATTCACTAAATTTCTTCTTATGAATTACGACATCGACTTTCATACCTAATGATATATATATATATATATATATATATATATATATATATATATATATATATATATATATATATATATCAATAAATCAAATCAGCCATCCCGAGTCCACTGCTGAACAAAGGCCTCCTTCATAGCATTCCATGATTCACACGACAGCGCCTACATCTACCACGTCACTCCTGCAAACTTCTCTGTCTCATCTCTCCACCTTCTTCCTGGCCTACCTCTTCCACGCTTCCTATCTCGCGGCGTCCACTCAGTAACTCGCTTGTTCCATCGCTCATCTGCCGTTCGCACTAACTTACCTGCCCAATTCCACTTTCTCACTTATACTGCCTCCATAATATCTTTCACTCTAGTCTGCTCTCTCACCCAACTTGCTCTCTTTCGGTCTCTATTCTCCTTTGTTCCGTTCTTAGTTTTGTTTCCATCACCTTCGTCAGTTTCCAAGTCTCACATCCATAGATTATTGCTGGCAGAATGCATTGATTGTAAACTTTATGAGCCAAACATACAAGTAGAGAGCCTTTCAGGATTTAATTATATGTATATGTATATATATATATATATATATATATATATATATATGTATATATATATATATATATGTATATGATTCCGAGTGTGAACCCTATTAAATATCTTAGGTCAAAGTTAAAGTCAAAGTCACAATGACGTAAAATGTGATTTTCATTTAAGCCACATATGCATGAAACGTTTTGCTCGTCACATCAATTTGATCAACGTTTAAGGTTCTTTTCTCCACATTGATAAAATCTATCTTCTCTTACGTTGCCTGAGATATTAATGTGCCATACAGCATATACTGAAGCTTCAACATTTTCGACAACTACTCTCGCTCAGTGCAATTTATTCTGTCTGTCTTTTTTTTCTTTCTTTCTTTGCCTTTACTATCTTTCTTCCTCATTTCCATCTCTCTCTTATTTTGTTTGTCTCGTCCCTCGTTCTCATTATGGGCCATCAACTCTTTCTTGGGTGTCTTGGTCCCTTATTTCCCCAGGCTTGAACAAAGAAACTAAACAAAAAGAAATTAAATCAATTAATAGATTAAATAAATAGATAAGTAAAGGTAGAAAAGGAAAGGATGAAAATTTGGGATTTGCAAGTTTCTATATGCATTTCAAGACAGATTTAGACAAACTCACACACACACACACACACACACACACACACACACACACACACAAACACACATGTATGGGCTGTGTGTATACACGTAGTAGTGTACAAATTCTAATAAAACTTTCATTTGTTTCATTGTGTTACATTTTGGGATTTATTGTCTCGTTTTGGGCTTTATTATCACATTGTGGGCTATATTGTCACATTTTGGGCTTTATTGTCTCATTATGGGCTTTGTCTCATTTTGGGTTTTATTATGTCTTCTTAATGGGTTCAATGGGCTACCCATTGTCCTGTTTTACAACAGGCTTCAATTTTCTTCAGGAAACGAAAGAACCACCCTTTCTTTCTTTTTCCCTTGAGATGTTTTGGGCGCCGATTTATGAGACGCTGTTTGTGATGACCCTGGGATTGTCGGAATATGTCTTTGTAGCATTGTGTTTCTGCTACTTTCCCCACATTTACGTTCTGGAACGTTCCGGCGATAGTATGGAACGCCGTCATAGTATTTTTCGATGTCAAATGGCTCCTTCTTGTTTGCCTCCTGGCAGAAACAAGAACTTTGGCAGTCACAGCGAGGCTTGGTGCATGCGACTTTGTGGGCAATCTCCTTATTGTCCTGTGGCTCGGGGAGGTAATAATAATTATAAAGATATTGCTCCCCGAGCCGGTACTATATTCGCACGAAGAGTTCTTCTTCTTCGAGCTTAATTTTTTTGTTTCTGGAGCACGAACATGGGAAAGAACATGTTTTCGACTGCACCTGTGGAGGTGTTTGAAGCCTCTGCAGTCCTTTCTTAACGCTCCGTTTCATGGCTTTTGCCAGTTTCTCCTTCCTGGCCTCCATGTCTTTCCTTTCGAGTATAATCGCCTTCAAGGTATTCATGGGCATATGGACTAGTTGTTGACCTTTCTTCTCGTTGTCAAGAACCGGAGCTGGGATTTCTTCCTTCATCTCGGGCAGGCTTCTACTCCCAAAGGGGTTTCCAATGGCCTCCTTATCTGAGGCTTCCATTGGCCATGAAAATATCTTCGAAGGTCAATATGGGCTTGTATTCCTCGGTAGTTTGTGGGCTTGGGCTGGATCTTTGACCATTGCAACTGCAAACTTGGTCCCAGGTTCGTCTAATTCCGAAGGCCACAGTCTTCGTGGCCTTCCGAAGGGACGCTGCAGATTTTCGTGCTTAGAGTCGTCATTCATAATCCGCGGACGATCTTCTTTTGTTTTCGAAGTAACTTTTGAGAATACGTTTGACAAGGTGAATACGCCAGTTTATTTCTTTGTCTATCGGTTGATAGAAAAAACACATACATTCACATTTGTGCTCATCCTACACATATAAAAATATATAGAAGATATGCTATAGAACTGTAATACATGCCATTATTATGTCATTATTTATGTTTGATATATTTTATTCATTGTTAATTTATTATTATGTATTATTTGATTATTACTATTTATAATCTATATGTTTCGTTATCATTATAATATTCATTTACTTCATTAATTTATCGAAATTTAATATTATTGTTCACATCAAAAGTTCTCTTGTCGGAATGCCCTTCTTTTGTAATACTTATATATATATATATATATATATATATATATATATATATATATATATATGTATATATACATATACATATATACATGTACAGATGTATGTACATATATATACACACACATATATATACATATATATATGTATATATATATATATACTGTATATATATATATACTGTATATATATATATATATACTGTATATATATATATATACATATATATATATATATATGTATATATATATATATATATAAATATCTATGTAATAAAAATATCTTTTGGAAAGAAATTAAGAGAGGAAGAGGGGCAAGTTTTACTTTGGAACTCGCTTCCTGGGCTCGTTTAGAACACAATTTAGAATTTGCATTGTGCGAGCCTCCACAGTTGCAGCATCGTGGTGTTACGTTTACTTTTTCGTTCATCTTATCAATGCATTCTTTGGACGCGTGTCTTTCACCACAATACCCACACTTAAAGCTTTCATTGTATTTCCATGCCATATGCCCCCATTTGCTGCTGCATTTGTAGTATATTACAGGTTCCTCTTTGTAAATATCAATTTTCTTGTCCCCTAAACACGTCATAGATATTTTGTCAGTCACCTGTCCTTTCACGAGTGCGATAAGCTGCGGTTTCTCCACCAATTCCACTTCAATTTTAACAATCCTATGTTTAACTCATACACATTTCTCATCGTCCAAATAATCATTATGATCTGCATAAACAGAAAAAAACTCAAAATGACAACTTTTGTAAGATTTTCGGTTATGTCTGGAACCACCATCTTTATATTTTCAAACCCTTGGCTTGTTAAACGTGTGGCCTATTCTTCCCTTCCTTAAACAACACCTCAAATTGGGGATGTCTTTTGAATTTTCTTAGGGTTCTCTTCATTTTCTTTTCCAGGTTTAGTTCTGCGTCGGCTGTAGGTAAATATAGTTTTGGTCTTCTTTCACTGTTCCATTGTTCTTGCCGCTTGTGTTGTATGTTCTCCTCCTGATATGTTGGTGTTGTTCGCTCTTTTTTACCCATGTCACTGGTCACTTCGTGTAGGTCCGTCCCCAGATCCACTTGGCTCATTGTAATCGTTATGTTTCCTTTTTCCTATTGCTATGTTGTTAGTCTCGTAGTCGTCATCATCACTTATGATCAAGTCCATCTATATAGTACTGTTGCTCATCCTTATTTAAATTATTATCATTATTATTATCATCATTATCATCATTATTATTATTATTATTATTATTTTTTTTTTTTTTTTTTTTTTTTTTTTTATTAGTAATTATTATTATTATTATTATTATTATTATTATTATTATTATTATTATTATTATTATTATTGTTATTATTATTATTATTGTTATTGTTATTGTTATTGTTATTGTTATTGCTATTGTTATTGTTATTATTATCAATATTATTATTATTGTCATCCTCATTATTATTATTATCATTGTTATTATCATTATTATCATTATTATTGTTACTATTGTTATTATTA
>NC_134797.1:16583824-16606324 GCF_046742065.1 Oratosquilla oratoria | reverse complement strand
CCTCCTACTCACTCCTCTTCTTCATCCTCTTCTTCCTCATCCTCACTCCTCTTCTTACTCATTCTCACATCTCTTCTTCATCCTCTTCCTCTTCCTCACTCTCCTCCATACTCTTCTTTCTATTCCTCACTCCTTTTCTTCATCTTCTTCTTCCTCCTTATCCACTTCTTGTTCTCCTCTTCCTGTTCCCCTCTTGTTCTTATCTTCTTCTTTCTCCTCTTCTTGTTCTTCTCGTTCTTGTTCTTGTTCTTGTTCTTCTCCCCCTACTCCTCCTCCTCCTCCTCCTTACTCCCATCATTGCTGGAGTCTCCCACCGCAACTTGGGCGTGATTCGATTGATTTTCGAAAAAACGTCGGAGGCAGTTTCTTCACGAAATTTTGACTCCGGATGGTCGTCGTTCTCGAGAGTCCGCTTCCAGAGGCCGACGCCTCCGACGGCTGAGGAGGGAGACGAACCTCTCTGCCGTCCTAACCCGGTTCTTCCGAGGTTAACCGGGTCCTCTTTAACCAGTTTTCCTTCCTTAATGCTGCCGCCAGGCGATTTCTTTCACTGTCGTGGCTCAGCCTACGTTGTGTCAGCCTGAGGAAGGTTTCTGAACGTAAGAATGGAGGAGACTTGAGGAGACCGTAGGGCCTACACTAGGCAGCTCCATGTCCCTTTACCATCTATCACCCCTACCCAGAAAGGTATCTCATCTTCACTTAAAACAACCCGTTCCTTCAGCGCTCACCACTACGTGGTTTTATAAGTCTTGAGTTTTGTGATTTCAATCTTTGGCCATGGAACCCGTCAGCTGCGGTCTTGATTCGCAACTCCTTGTTTCTGGTTTTGCTGTCGTGCCCAATTCCTCCTCCTCGACCTTTCCGCCGATGGGTTTTGACGATTGTGGTTCTCAGTCCCTCCAGCTTCCGCCACCTGTCGATTTTATTCAGCTGAGGGAAACTGGTCCCACGTCGAAAGGGCTAAAACTGCATGCGAGTCGTCTGAAGGGCTGTATCTGAATTAAGCCCTTTTTCAGAACTTGTGCTCTTTGAGTGCACATGGCGATTTCCTAGCCCCTCAGGGCATGATGGACATGGGCTGTAAAAAAGGTCAGGCTAAGCATATGGCAGTTTCCTAGCTTGTGGGCATGATGAAAACGGTCTGAAAAATAGTCAGTCTCAAAGTGCAAAGGGCTTTCCAAGCCTCTTTGGGCTTGTTGAAAATGGGCTGGGTTATTGCTTTAAACACCTTTGTCCTGACAGGAAACGGACAACCGCGTCATTCCTTCTTCAATGGGATCAATTAAGTCCGGTTCTCCTACAGAACCGGACGCGTGTCTTTAAAGGTTTTATTTTATCGGTCATTGTGGGTTTGTCATTAGATTTTCAATGTTGAATTTTTCAATCTTCTTCTTAATTGATTTGACGGCTTTCTTATACTTCTCCTTTAAAGCTCCAAGGTCTTTTTTCCAAATTTGCCGTACTTTGATCAATGGGCTTTCTTCTTTTGGAGCGTCCATACACTCCTCGATGACTTGAAATATTAACTCTTGTAGCATCTTTTGAGATGCTGAATCTCCTTCCTTATATTTAATTTTCTTTTCTAATATGTCTAGTTTTGCTTTTTTAGATTGAATGAGGCATAGTGCCTCTTGGTAAAGGACCTGCCGAACTTCTTCAAGATCCTGTTTTGGAGCGTTCACACACTCCTCGATGACTTCAAATATGAACCTTTCTAGTATCATTTGAGACACCGAATGTGCTTGGGTATATTTGATTTTATTGTCTAATTGATTCAGTGTGGCTTTTTGAGACTGAATAAGGCATAGTGCCTCTTGGCAAAGGACCTTACGAACTTCTTCAAGATCCTGTCTTCTTGAGGGACTAAAACATCTTCGGAATGATTTGGGCACGGGCGTGATGGGCAATGATACGGTAAAGCAGTCCACTCGCATGTTACCGACAAACGGTCAGACGAGCCTCGGGCATGACGTCATGTCGATTGGAGCGAGTCGTCGATCATGGATAGTCGAAAAAAAAATCAAAAACGAAAAACGGATTAAAAAGCAATGTCCTCTCTCGTTCCCTCACCACGATGGAATTCATAATTGAGTTTGTAAATAAACATTTCCTTTCAACCTTTCTCTTTTTAGAAAGTAAGAAAATATAAATCTTACTTCATGACAGAACTATAGGGACTAGACAAGATGGCCTCTGACTAGGATAGCTCAACTGAATGGAATTGCACTGTATAGGTTTTGCATGTATGTACACATGTACTATGTGTGTACCTATGTACTATGTACCTACGTAATTTGTATCTACGTATGTACTATGTATGTACCTATTTACTATGTATGTATGTACTATGTATGTACTATGTATCTACGTATGTACTATGTGTTTACGTATGTACTATGTATGTATCAGTTTGTGTTAAGTACGTATGTACTGTATGTATATACCTATGTATTATGTATGTACAAATGTACTGTTGATGTACGTATGCACTGTGTATGTATGTACCTATGTATTATGTATGTACGTATGTACTATGTATGTATTAATTTATATCATGTACGTATGCACTGTGTATGTATTAATTTGTGTCATGTACGTATGCACTGTGTATGTATGTACCTATGTATTATCTATGTACTATATAAGTATTTATATGTATTTATTATGTTCGTGGACAGTGGACAGTGGACAGGATGCAGGGATGACCCGTCATCCAGGAGGTGCCAAGATAAGAGGTAGGGAGGAGGGTGGAGGGGAGTGGAATATATAGGAAATGGAATGGGTGGGAGTGGTTTCTATGTCTTTTTCTTTTTGGCTACCCCCCGTATCGGGGGAAAAAGCCTTTGGTATATGTATGTATGTATGTATTATGTTTGTGTGTATTATCTATGTACCGGTATTTACTGTGCGTCTATGTATGTTTATAATATGTACGTATGTAGTATGTATTTATTATATATATATATATATATATATATATATATATATATATATATATATATATATATATGTGTGTGTGTGTGTGTTTGTGTGTGTGTGTGTGTGTGTGTGTGTGTGTGTGTGTGTGTGTGTGTGTGTGTGTGTGTGTGTGTGTGTGTGTGTGTGTGTGTGTGTGTGTGTGTGTGTGTGTGTGAGAGAGAGAGAGAGAGAGAGAGAGAGAGAGAGAGAGTGCGTGTGGGTGTGCATGTATATCTATGAGTGAGTGTACAATGTACATGTGTGCATGTAATTGTATTCATGCATATACCTTTCTCTTATTTCTTTCTCCCTCTCTATCTTTCCCCCCTCTCTCTCTTTCCCCCTCTCTCTCTTTCCCCCTCTCTCTCTTTCCCCCTCTCTCTCCCTCCCTCCCTCCTTCCTTGTCTCTATCTCTTCCTTCTCTCTCTCCCCCTTTCTCTCTCCTCCTCCTCCTCCCCCTTCTTCTCCTTCCCTTCCTTTTCCTACTCTCTTTTGTCTCTCCTCCTCCTCCTCTTCCTCGTCTTTCATCTCTTCCTCTCTCCCCCTCTTCATTCTCTCCTTTCTCTCCCCTCCTCTTCCCCTCCCTTTTCCCCTCCTCTTGCTCCCAATTTTCTTTTTGTCTGTGTCTCTCTCTCTCTATGTTTTCCCCTCTTTCGCCTCCTCCTCTTTCTTCTATCTCTGTCTTTTTCTCTCTTCTTCACTTTCTCCCTTCTCCTCTTCCTTCTCTTTTTCTCTCCCATCCCCTCCCTCCTCACTCTCTCTCCTGCTCTCTCTCTCACTCATTCTTCCCTCCCCTCCTCTCTCTCTCTCTCTGTCTATCTCTCTCTCTCTCTCTTTCTCTCTCCTCTTCCTTCTGTCTTCCTCTCTCCCCCACTTCCTTCTCTCTATTTCTCTCTCCCCACTTCTTTCTTCTCTCTTTCTCTCTTTTCTTCTTCCTCCTCTTTCTTATCTGTCTCTCCTCTTCTCTTCTCTCTCTCTCTCTTTCTCTTTCTCTTTCATCTTCCTTCTATCTATTGGTCTTTCTTCTCTTTCTTGACTCTCTTTCCATTTATCTCCTCTCTCCATCTCTCTCTCTCTCTCTCTCTCTCTCTCTTTCTCATCTTCTGTTGTTCTCTCTCTTTGTCTTTCCTCCTCTTCTCTCTCTCTCTCTCTCTTTCTCTCTCATCTTCTGTTGTTCTCTCTCTTTGTCTTTCCTCCTGTTCTCTCTGTCTCTCTCTCTCTCTCTCTTCCTTCTCTCTTTCTCTAGCTCTCTCCTCTCTTCTTCCTCCATTTCTCTCTATCTCTATATCTCTCTCTTGTCTTCCTCCTTTTCCTTCAGTCTCTTTCTCTCCCCTCATATTCCTTCCCCCTTGTCTCTCCCTCCCTCTCTCTCCCTCCACCCCTCTTTCTCTCTCTCTCTCTCTCTCTCTCTCCTACTCTTCCTTCTCTCTCTTGCTCTCTCTTTGTCCCTCTTCTCCTCGTACTTCTCTTTCTCTCTCCTCCCCTCCCCTCTTCTTCCTCGTCTCTCTCTCTCTCTCTCTCTCTCTCTCTCTCTCTCTCTCTCTCTCTCTCTCTCTCTCTGTTTCTGTCTCTGTCTGTTAATTCCTCTTTCTTCTGTCTCTTGCTCTCTCTCTCTCTCTCTTCTCCTCATCCTCCTCTTCCTTCTCTCTTTTCTCTCCCTCTTTTTTCCTCTCTCTCATCTTCGTTCTGTCTCTCTCTCGCTATCATTCTTCTCTCTTTCTTCTCTCTCTGTCTGCCTCTCTCTTTCTCTCCTCCTTATCTTCTTTCTCTCTTTTGCTCTCTCTCTTCCCCTCTTCCCACTCTTCCTTCTCTCTCCTGCTCTCTCTTCTCCTCTTCCTCCTGTTACTTCTCTTTCTTTCCTCTCCTTTTCCTCGACTCTCCATCTCTCTTTCTCTTCTCTGCTTTTTTTCTTCCTCTTCTTTTTCTTCCTCTCCTTCTCTCCTTTTCTTCCTCCTCCATTTCATCATCTTCTTTATCTTCTTCCTCTTACAGACTCCTCTCCTTCATATTCTTCTTCCCCATCCTTACTCCTCTTCTTCATCCTCTTTTACCTGTTCCTCACTCCTTTTCTTCATCTTTCTCTTCCTCCTTTGTTCTTCTTCATCCTCTTCCTATCCCCTCTCTTCACCCCCCTTCCTCTTTTTGTTCTTTATGTTCTTGTTCTTGTTCTTGTTCTTCTCCCCCTACTCCCCCTCCTCCTCCACTCCCATCAATGCTGGAGTCGCCCCCCCGTAACTTGGTCGTGATTCTTTTAATTTTCGAAAAAAAAAAAAAAAACGGAGTCAGTTTCTTCACGAAATTTTGACTCCGGACGGTCGTCGGTCTCGAGAGTCCACTTCCAGAGGCTGACGCCGCCGAAGGCTAAGAAGGGAGGCGAACCTCTCTGTGGTCCTCACTCGGGTGTTCTGAGGTTAACCGGGTCTTCTGTGCCCAGTCGGTCTTTGGTTCCTTTCCTTAATGTTGCCGCCAGGCGATTTCTTTCACTGGCGTGGCTCAGCCCTCGTTGTGTCAGCCTGAGGAATGTTTCTGAACGTAAGAATGGAGGAGACTGCAAGAGACCGTAGGGCCTACACTAGGCAGCTCCATGTCCCTTACCACCTATCAACCCCACCTAGAAAGGTATATTCTCTTTAAACAACCCGTTCCTTCAGCGCTCACTGTTAAGTGGTTTCTAAGTCTTAAGTTTTGTGAGTTCAATCTTTAGCCATGGAATCCGTCCTGTTGCTGTCTTGATTCGCAACTCCTTGTTGCTGGTTCTGCTGTCGGGCCCAATTCCTCCTCCTCGACCTTTCCGCCGATAGGTTCTGACGATTGTGGTTCTCGGTCCTTCCAGCTTCCGCCGCCTGTCGATTTTATTCAGCTGAGGGAAACTGGTCCCTCGTCGAAATGGCTAAAACTGCATGCGAGTGGTCTGAAGGGCTGTGTCTGAATTAAGCCCTTTTTCAGAACTTGTGCTCTTTGAGTGCACATGGCGATTTCCTAGCCTCTCTGGGCATGATGGAAATGGGCTGAAAAATGGCCGGGCTTACAGTCCACATAGCGTTTTCCTAACCTTCTGGGCCTGTTGAAAATGAGCTAAAAATATTCAAGCTTAAAGTGCACTTAGCATTTTCCAAGCCCTCTAGGCATGTTGGTAATGGGCTAAAAAATAATCAGGCTCAAAGTGCACATATAGTGCTTTCCAAGCCTCACTGGGCTAGTTCAAGTTGAAAATGGGCTGAAAAAGGTCAAAATCAGAGATAAAAGTCCGTATTACGACGGCGTTTTCTGCCCTTTCGATGTCTCTGTGACCTGAAGAATGGGCTGAAGGAAGGTCACTTTCAGAGATAAAGGCCCTTTTACGGACTTTTCTGCCCTTTGCAGGTCTGTGTGACCTGAAGACTTTTGAATGTGACGTTTGTTAATTGTATGAGTTATTGATGGTTGGTATATTGAGAAATATTCCTTTTTTTCTGCTATTGTTTCGGGAACTATTGTCGTTTTGTAGCCTGTCATTGTTGGTAGATGGTTGGTTTTTGTACTATTGCGATGAGGATTAAATATTTCTATTTCAAAGTGAATATCTGATTAATATTCTTTTTTAATATGTGTTTGGTGCACTATTGTCTGGATGGTGTAGCTGGGTTATTGTTTAAACACCTTTGTCCTCACAGGAAATCGACAACCGCGTCAATCCTTCTTCAATGGGATCAATTCAGTCCGGTTCTCCTACAGAACCGGACGCGTTTCTTCAAAGCTTTTAATTTATCGGGCATTATGGGCCTTGGTATTAGATTTTCAATGTTCAAATTTTTAATGTTCTTAATTGCTTTTACGGCGTTCTCATACTTCTCCTTTAAAACTCTATGGACTTTTTTCAAAATTTCCCGTATTTTTATCAGTGGGCTTTCTTGTTTTGGAGCATCTATACAATCCTAGACGACTTCAAATATTAACTGTTCTAGCATCTTTTGAGACGCTGATTCTCCTTCGGTATATTTAATCTTATTTTCTAATTTATTGAGTTGGGCTTTTTTAGATTGAATAAGGCATAGTGCCTCTTGGTAAAGGACCTGCCGAACTTCTTCAAGGTCCTGTTTTGGAGCATTCACACACTCCTCGATGACTTCAAAAATGAACCTTTCTAGGATCATTTGAGACACTGAATCTGCTTGGGTATATTTTATTTTATTTTCTAATTGATTCAGTGTGGCTTTTTGAGACTGAATGAGGCATAGTGCCTCTTGGTAAAGGACCTTACGAACTTCTTCTTCAAGATCCTCTCTTCTTGAGTGGCTAAAACATCTTCGGAATGATTTGGGCACGGACGTGATGGGCAATGATACGGTAAAGCAGTCCACTCGCATGTTACCGACAAACGGTCAGACGAGCCTCGGACATGACGTCATGTCGATTGGAGCGAGTCGTCGATCATGGATAGTCGAAAAAAAAATCAAAAACGAAAAAAGAAATAAAATGCAATGTCCTCTCTCGCTCCCTCACCACGATGGAATTCATAATTGAGTTTGTAAATAAAAATTTCTTTTCAACCTTTCTCTTTTTAGAAAGTAAGAATATATAAATCTTACTTTATGGCAGAACTTTAGGGACTAGACAAGATGGCCTCCGACTAGGATAGCTCAACTGAATGGAATTGCTCTTTATAGGTTTTGCATGTATGTACACATGTACGTATGTGTGTACGTATATACTATGTATGTACGTATGTACTATGTATGTATGTATGTATCAGTTTGTGTTAAGTACGTATGTACTGTATTATGTACCTATGTATTATGTATGTACGAATGTACTGTGTATGTACTATGTATGCATTTGTATTATGTACGTATGTACTGTGTATGTACCTATGTATTATGTACGTACGTATGTACTATGTATGTATTAATTTGCATCATGTACATATGGACTGTGTTTGTATGTATGTACCAATGTATTAACTATGTACTATGTATGTTATTATATATGTTTATTATGTACGTGTGTATTACCTATATATGTACTATGTGTGTATTTATGTATGTTTATATTATGTACGTATGTACTATGTATTTATGTATTATATATATATATATATATATATATATATATATATATATATAACACACAGGAACCCACAGTCGGAGAAAGAATAAACTTCGAATAAAGAATAATCCTATATTTCGGCTATCAACTGTAGCCCTCTTCAGGAAAGTACATAAGAAAGAGAACAGAGGGGACTTATAAACTACAGTAAGAAGAGATGTGGACAGTTGACCTCACTCAGACGCGGGGCTAACTGGGGTTGCGGAGGAGGGAGGGGGTGAGGAGAGGGGAGGATGTAAAGTCCGCACGAGCTTATTTATTGCTGCGCGTGAGATAATGTCAGGTGTCCACTGCCCTTTAGAAATATTAATATTAGGGCATTCCTCAATTAATGCTGATTCGACTATTTTCCTCCTGAAACCACAGTGGGACTTGAACACTAATCTGGCCTTACCCCAGTCGAAAGAATGATTCTTATTTTTAACATGAAGAAAAACAGCTGAATTTTCCTGCCCATACCTAATTGACCTTTTATGTTCTGCCAATCTAGTGTTCAAGTCTCTCCCGGTTTGACCCAAGTAAACCAAATCACAATCTTTGCAGGGCAAACAATAAACACCAGGTGACTCAACTTCCTTCGGCTTTTGTTGAACGTTCACAATTTGCTTACGTACGGTGTTAGGATAGTGATAGGCAATAGTGAGACGTTCACGAGGAAACAATTTAGTAGAAGAACTGATGGTATTATTGAATGGAATTTTTAAAATGTCCTTAAAGGAGCGGTGAAAATTTGAGGGGACGGAAGTTTTAAAATGGTTGGCCCTAGCCTTACTGAGGGCTTGGTCCAGAAACCAAGGTGGATAAGCCAACTTCTCAAGTTGACATTTGATCACCTCAATCTCTTGGTCCAGAAATTGAGGACTGCAAATCCTGAAAGCCCTCAAGAAAAGGCCAGAGGCAACACTTTTCTTGACATTGTCAGGGTGATTGCTAAAAAAGTGGAGATAACTGCCTGAATGGGTGGGCTTACGGTATACTGTAAAGAATAAATTATCATCAGTTCTTCTTAACAAAATATCCAAGAAAGGGATTTGGTGTCCTTCTTCCCATTCAACTTTAAATTTAAGATTCGGGGTCAATTGGTTCAATTTATCATGGAACACTTCAAATGGGCCCCAACTGTCATCCCATGCCGAAAAGATATCGTCTACGTACCTGAGCCAAATCATTTCGGGCGGTTTGATGCTGGGCAAAAGGGTACACTCAAAATACTCCATGTACAAATTGGCCAAAACAGGAGACAAATTGGAACCCATACTACAACCGAATTTTTGACGGAAGAATTGGTCTTGAAAGGAGAAAACATTTGAAGAAACACACAGGCGAACTAAAGCAAGAATTTTGTTGACAGGGAGGGGGAAAGAGTCTTGAAACGGTTGCAGTTTGGTTTCCAAAAAAGTGAGTACATCATCAACATTAATTTTCGTAAATAACGAGGTAACATCAAGGCTGAGGAGCCTTAAACCCTGAACTTTCATATTTTTGGTCTTAGAAATAAAATCACATGAATTTGTGATATGAGAATTAGAGAAATTACCTACGTACGGGGATAAAATATCCGCCAGCCATTTAGCAAGTTTACTAGTGCAGGAGCCACGGTTGGAAATGATGGGCCTAAGGGGAATGTCTGTTTTGTGAATTTTAGGGAGACCATAAAAAATATGGGAGCTTAGGGTTGGTAACTTTCAAATCAATAATGCGTTTATCAACTGTGATATTACGGACTTGTCTGTTAAACTCTGGCCTTTTCTTGAGGGCTTTCAGGATTTGCAGTCCTCAATTTCTGGACCAAGAGATTGAGGTGATCAAATGTCAACTTGAGAAGTTGGCTTATCCACCTTGGTTTCTGGACCAAGCCCTCAGTAAGGCTAGGGCCAACCATTTTAAAACTTCCGTCCCCTCAAATTTTCACCGCTCCTTTAAGGACATTTTAAAAATTCCATTCAATAATACCATCAGTTCTTCTACTAAATTGTTTCCTCGTGAACGTCTCACTATTGCCTATCACTATCCTAACACCGTACGTAAGCAAATTGTGAACGTTCAACAAAAGCCGAAGGAAGTTGAGTCACCTGGTGTTTATTGTTTGCCCTGCAAAGATTGTGATTTGGTTTACTTGGGTCAAACCGGGAGAGACTTGAACACTAGATTGGCAGAACATAAAAGGTCAATTAGGTATGGGCAGGAAAATTCAGCTGTTTTTCTTCATGTTAAAAATAAGAATCATTCTTTCGACTGGGGTAAGGCCAGATTAGTGTTCAAGTCCCACTGTGGTTTCAGGAGGAAAATAGTCGAATCAGCATTAATTGAGGAATGCCCTAATATTAATATTTCTAAAGGGCAGTGGACACCTGACATTATCTCACGCGCAGCAATAAATAAGCTCGTGCGGACTTTACATCCTCCCCTCTCCTCACCCCCTCCCTCCTCCGCCACCCCAGTTAGCCCCGCGTCTGAGTGAGGTCAACTGTCCACATCTCTTCTTACTGTAGTTTATAAGTCCCCTCTGTTCTCTTTCTTATGTACTTTCCTGAAGAGGGCTACAGTTGATAGCCGAAATATAGGATTATTCTTTATTCGAAGTTTATTCTTTCTCCGACTGTGGGTTCCTGTGTGTTATCTACAAATGTGCTACTACATTTCTATTTAGAAATAGTTACACCCACGATGGAGGCTTCTCTTCCACTCCACCTCATCTTCAAGTCTTTTCCGGGACTAAAACAAGCCTACAGAATGTTGGAATCTTCGCTCATCGCCAGTAAGAAGAGAAAGAACCAGAAGACGTTCCTGTCCAACTGTTTAGAAGAACATGTGTGCCCTAATTCGTTTAGGTTCCTGAAACGATCTTCACTAGGGTACAGTTTTCCCTCGTACATCAGTGCTTTTCTGTTAGAACGAGTGCGTGTCGCTTCTTTGGAATTTGAAAACCTCCTTTGGAAATCCAGACATGCACGGAGGCACCTGTGTTTAGTTAGTCCCAACCAGTCCATTTTTAAGTCTCTTTGCGCCCAAGCTCTTCACAAGGCTTGTTTCCTCAGTGGCCAACACCAGGCCAACCTCACACGTAAGCTCCATAGACTTTGCAATAACAGTGTTTGGTCCAAATTTTCTCTCACGGACAACGTCATCAACCTCACCAACATTGAATTGTCCAACACCCAACTAGAAGTGTTAGGGCTTGGACTTAATTTCGCCCTCACTCCTGAGAGAAACCATGTTTTGGACTTTTTGGTTGGTTTTGACAAATATTTAGCTAATAACCACTATGACAAAGATCTTGCCTGCCTTAAAGGGGTTTTATTAAATGGTATTTCAGAATGTTTTAAAAATGAAAGTGGCCTACCAAAAAGACACAGGGAGGCCCTGTCTGCTCTTAAGAAGCTTGACAACATCATAATCACAAAAGCGGATAAAGGTGGCAATATTGTTATTTTAGATCAGTCTGTTTATGTCACGAAAGCCCATGAGTTGCTTAATGATTCGGCCACTTATGAAAAACTCACCAAAAATCCCCTTAAGAACGCAGCCGCCGAGTTTAACAGACAAGTCCGTAATATCACAGTTGATAAACGCATTATTGATTTGAAAGTTACCAACCCTAAGCTCCCATATTTTTATGGTCTCCCTAAAATTCACAAAACAGACATTCCCCTTAGGCCCATCATATCCAACCGTGGCTCCTGCACTAGTAAACTTGCTAAATGGCTGGCGGATATTTTATCCCCGTACGTAGGTAATTTCTCTAATTCTCATATCACAAATTCATGTGATTTTATTTCTAAGACCAAAAATATGAAAGTTCAGGGTTTAAGGCTCCTCAGCCTTGATGTTACCTCGTTATTTACGAAAATTAATGTTGATGATGTACTCACTTTTTTGGAAACCAAACTGCAACCGTTTCAAGACTCTTTCCCCCTCCCTGTCAACAAAATTCTTGCTTTAGTTCGCCTGTGTGTTTCTTCAAATGTTTTCTCCTTTCAAGACCAATTCTTCCGTCAAAAATTCGGTTGTAGTATGGGTTCCAATTTGTCTCCTTTTTTGGCCAATTTGTACATGGAGTATTTTGAGTGTACCCTTTTGCCCAGCATCAAACCGCCCGAAATGATTTGGCTCAGGTACGTAGACGATATCTTTTCGGCATGGGATGACAGTTGGGGCCCATTTGAAGTGTTCCATGATAAATTGAACCAATTGACCCCGAATCTTAAATTTAAAGTTGAATGGGAAGAAGGACACCAAATCCCTTTCTTGGATATTTTGTTAAGAAGAACTGATGATAATTTATTCTTTACAGTATACCGTAAGCCCACCCATTCAGGCAGTTATCTCCACTTTTTTAGCAATCACCCTGACAATGTCAAGAAAAGTGTTGCCTCTGGCCTTTTCTTGAGGGCTTTCAGGATTTGCAGTCCTCAATTTCTGGACCAAGAGATTGAGGTGATCAAATGTCAACTTGAGAAGTTGGCTTATCCACCTTGGTTTCTGGACCAAGCCCTCAGTAAGGCTAGGGCCAACCATTTTAAAACTTCCGTCCCCTCAAATTTTCACCGCTCCTTTAAGGACATTTTAAAAATTCCATTCAATAATACCATCAGTTCTTCTACTAAATTGTTTCCTCGTGAACGTCTCACTATTGCCTATCACTATCCTAACACCGTACGTAAGCAAATTGTGAACGTTCAACAAAAGCCGAAGGAAGTTGAGTCACCTGGTGTTTATTGTTTGCCCTGCAAAGATTGTGATTTGGTTTACTTGGGTCAAACCGGGAGAGACTTGAACACTAGATTGGCAGAACATAAAAGGTCAATTAGGTATGGGCAGGAAAATTCAGCTGTTTTTCTTCATGTTAAAAATAAGAATCATTCTTTCGACTGGGGTAAGGCCAGATTAGTGTTCAAGTCCCACTGTGGTTTCAGGAGGAAAATAGTCGAATCAGCATTAATTGAGGAATGCCCTAATATTAATATTTCTAAAGGGCAGTGGACACCTGACATTATCTCACGCGCAGCAATAAATAAGCTCGTGCGGACTTTACATCCTCCCCTCTCCTCACCCCCTCCCTCCTCCGCCACCCCAGTTAGCCCCGCGTCTGAGTGAGGTCAACTGTCCACATCTCTTCTTACTGTAGTTTATAAGTCCCCTCTGTTCTCTTTCTTATGTACTTTCCTGAAGAGGGCTACAGTTGATAGCCGAAATATAGGATTATTCTTTATTCGAAGTTTATTCTTTCTCCGACTGTGGGTTCCTGTGTGTTATCTACAAATGTGCTACTACATTTCTATTTAGAAATATATATATATATATGTATGTACGCATGTATATTTATGCCTGAGTGTACAATATACATGTGTATATGTACTTGTATTCATGCATATACCTATCTCTCTATCTTTCTGTCTCTCTTTCTCCCCCTTTCTCTCCTTCACTCTCTCCTTCCCTGTCTCTATCTCTTCCTTCTCTCTCCCCCTTTCTCTCTCCTCTTCTTCCTTCTCTCTCTCTCTCTCTCTCTCTCTCTCTCTCTCTCTCTCTCTCTCACTCTCACTCCTTTATTCTCTCTCGATTCTCCTCCTACTTCTCTCTCCCCTTTCTCTCTCTTCCTCTTCTTTCTTCGCTCACTCTCTGTGCTCTTCTTCCCTCTCTCTCTATCTCTCTCTCTCTCTCCTTTCTCTCTCTCGTACTCCTCTTCCTTCTCTCTTCCTCTGTGCCCTTCTTTCCCCTCTTTCTTCTTTCTCTCTCTCTCCCTACCTCTTCCTTCTCTGTCTTTCTCCCCACCTCTTCCTTTTCTCTCTCTCTCTCTCTCTCTCTCTCTCTCTCTCTCTCTCTCTCTCTCTCTCTCTCTCTCTCTCCCCTCCTCCTCCTCTTCCTACCCTCCTTATGTCTCTCCTCCTCCTACTTCTCCTCCTCCTCCTCCTCGTCTTCTCTCCCTCTCTCCCCCACGTTCCTTCTCTCTCTTTCTCCCCACCTTCTCTCTCTCTCTTCCTTCTCCTCTTCCTCCTCTTCCTTCCTCTCCCCTCCTCTTACTCTTCTTCCTCCTCTCTTTAATCCCCTCCTCTCTCTCGTATCTCTATCGCCTCCTCTTCCTTCTCTCTCTTGCTCTCTTTCTCTTTTCCTCTTCCTCGTCTTCCTCTCCTTTCCTCTCCCCTCCTCTTCATTCTCTTCCTTCTCTCTTTCTCTCCTTCCTCTCTCTTTTGCTCTCTCTCTCTCTCCTTTCTCTCTCTCTCTGTCTCTTACTTTTCTTCCTTCTCTCTCCTACTCCTACTCTCTTCTCCTCTTCCTTCTCTTTTTCTCTCCATTTCCTTCTCTCTCTCTCACCTTTCTTCTCTCTCTTAATCTTTCACTCTCTCTCCCTCTCTCTTTCTCTCTCTCTTCTCTCTCGCTCTCTCTCTTTTTTCTTCATCTCTTTCTCTTCCTCCTCTCCCTCCTTCTCTCTCTGTCTCTCACTCTTTCTTTCCTCCCCTCCTCTTCCTCCTCTCTCTCTCTCCCTCTCTCTTCTCTCTCTGTCTTTTTCTCCTTTTCTCTCTCTTTCCTTTTCTTCGTTCTGCCTTCCTGTCTTCCCCTCTTCCTTCTCTCTCTTTCTCTCTCCAACTCTTCCTTCTCTCTCTTTCTCTTTCCCTCCCTACCTTTTCCTTCTCTCTCCCTCTCCTGCTCCTCCTTTTCCTCTTCTTCCTTCTTTCTCTTGCTCTCTCTTTCTCTTTCTCTCACCTCCTCCTCGTCTTCCTGGTCTTCCTTCTTTCTCTTGGTCTCTCTCTCTTTCTCTCACCTCCTCGTCTTCCTTTCTTCCTTTCTTTTGGTCTCTCTCTCTCTCTCTCTCTCTCCTTCTTCTTCTTCTTCTTCTTCTTCTTCTTCTTCTTCTTCTTCTCCTACTTCTCCTCTTCCTCTTCCTTTTCTTGTCCTCTCTGCCCCTCTTTCTTTTCTCCCTTTCTCTATTCTCCTCTTCCTCCTGTTCCTTCTCTCTCTCTTTCTCTCCCCTCCTCTTCCTTATATCCTCTCTCTCTCCCTCTCTCCTCTCTCTCTCTTTCTCCTCTCTCTCTCTCTCTCCCCTTAATTGCTTTAATATATTATTATTTTAATTATTATTATAATTATTAATAATTATATTTCTTTTTCAGGTATGTATATGAAGTTCTATCCAACCCTTTTGCAAAGGTCAGTTTCACGTTATTCTTCAACATCATTGACGCTCTCTATATATTTCATTCTGGTTCATGGCAGACGATATCATTGAACTGATTAGGTAGACTGCCCCACCTTTCTCAATTCTTACCTCTGATACCCATTGGGTCCCACTGAAATTGACTGTCATTTATTTTATATTATTTGATTATTTGTGTGTTATTATTTGCTTGATTTTCATTTATTATTATTTATCTGTCAATTTATTATTTACTATTTACCTGTTTGTTTATTATTTAACTATACCTATGCATGTATTTGATGTATTATTATTTGTATTATAATTTGTATTTGTTTTTTATGTATTTATCATTAATATATATTCTTTCGCATCCGACCTAGTTATGGACCAAAAGGTCTCCTATCGGCGGCATGCTCCTCCTTTGTAATCCTTGGTAATCTATCTATTTCTCACTCCCTGTCTCTCTCTCTCTCTCTCTCTCTCTCTCTCTCTCTCTCTCATCTTACTTCTCTCTTGCTCTCTCTTCTCCTCTTCCTTCTCTCCCCTTCTTTTCCTCCATTCTCACTCTCTCTCATTCACTCTTTCTTACCTCCCCTCCTCTTCCTCCTCTCTCTCTCCCTCTTTCCCATCCTCTTTCTGCTCTCTCTTTCCCTAAATCCCATCCTCTTCCTCTTCTCTCTCTCTCTCTCTCTCTCTCTCTCTCTCTCTCTCTTTCTCTATTTGTCATCTCTCTTACTCTGCCATGTTCTATCTCTTCTTCTCTTCCTCCTCTCCCTTTCTCTCCGCTCCTCTTCCTCCTCCCCCATCTATCTCTCTCTCTGTCTCTCTCTCTCGTACACGCTCTTTCTTTCCTCCCCTCCTCTTCCTCGTCTTTCTCACCCACTCTCTACTGTCTCTCTCTCCTTTTTTGTCCTTATATCTTGCTATCTGTCTTTCTTCTCTCTCTTTCCTCCTCCTCCTCCTCCTCTTCCTCTTTTTTCTCTCCTCTCTCCCCCTCTTCCTTCTCTTTCTCTCTCTTTTCTTCCTCCTCTTCCTATTTTCTCTTTCTCTCCCCTCCTTTTCCTCCTTTCTCTCTGTCTCTCTCTCGCTCTCTCTCTCTCTATCCTCCTACTCTTCCTTCTCTCTCTTACTCCCTCTCTCTTTGTCTCTCTTCTCTTCTTATTTCTCTCTATTTATCTTTCCTCCTCTCCCCTCCTCTTCCTTCTCCCCCTTCTCTCTCTCTCTCTCTCTCTCTGTCTCTCTCTCATCTTCCTTCTTTCTCATGCTCGCTCTCTCTGTCTCTCTCTGTTCGTTTCCTCTTCATTCTCTCTTTCTCTCTTGCTCGCACTCTTTCTCTGTCTCTCTCTCTTCTCCTCTTCCTTCTCTCTCTTTCTCCCACTCCTCTTCCTCACTCCCTCTCTCTCTGTCTATCTTTCTCGCTCTCTCTGTCTACTCTTCCTCTTTCTTCTCTCTCTTGCTGTCTCTCTCTCCTCCTTCCTCTCTTGCTTTCTCTCTCGCTCTCTTCCTACTCTTCCTCCTCTTCCTTCTCTCTCTAGCTCTCTATCTCTCTTTTACTCTTCCTCCTCTTCCTTTTCTCTCATTTCCCTCCTTTTCCTCTCTCTCTCTATCTGTCTCTTCTCTCCTTTTTTATTCCTCTTTTTCTTCTTTCCCTTCTCTCTTCTTCCTCCTCCATCTTATCATCATCTTCATCTTCTTCTTCCTCCTACTCACTCCTCTTCTTCATCCTTTTCTTCTTCATCCTCACTCCTCTTCTTACTCATTCTCACTTCTCTTCTTCATCCTCTTCCTCACTCCTCTTCTTACTCATTCTCACTTCTCTTCTTCATCCTCTTCCTCTTCCTCACTCTCCTCCATACTCTTCTTTCTATTCCTCACTCCTTTTCTTCATCTTCTTCTTCCTCCTTATTCACTTCTTGTTCCCCTCTTCCTGTTCCCCTCTTGTTCTTATCTTCTTCTTTCTCCTCTTCGTGTTCTTCTCGTTCTTGTTCTTGTTCTTGTTCTTCTCCCCCTACTCCTCCTCCTCCTCCTCCTTACTCCCATCATTGCTGGAGTCTCCCACCGCAACTTGGGCGTGATTCGATTGATTTTCGAAAAAAAAAAAAAAACGTCGGAGGCAGTTTCTTCACGAAATTTTAACTCCGGGCGGTGGTCGGTCTCGAGAGTCCGCTTCCAGAGGCCGACGCCTCCGACGGCTGAGGAGGGAGACGAACCTCTCTGAGGTCCTAACTCGGTTCTTCCGAGGTTAACAGGGTCTTCTGTGACCAGTCCGTCTTTACTTTCTTTCCTTAATGTTGCCGCCAGGCGATTTCTTTCACTGACGTGGCTCAGCCCACGTCGTGTCAGCCTGAGGAATGTTTCTGAACGTAAGAATGGAGGAGACTGCAAGAGACCGTAGGGCCTACACTAGGCAGCTCCATGTCCCTTACCACCTATCACCCCCACCTAAAAAGGTATATTCTCTTTAAACAACCCGTTCCTTCAGCGCTCACTACTACGTGGTTTCTTAGTATTAAATTCTTTGAGTTCAATCTTTGGTCTTGGAACCCGTCCTGTTGTTTTCTTGATTCGCAACTCCTTGTTGCTGGTTCTGCTGTCGTGCCCAATTCCTCCTCCTCGACCTTTCCGCCGATGGGTTTTGACGATTGTGGTTCTCGGTCCTTCCAGCTTCCGCCGCCTGTCGATTTTATTCAGCTGAGGGAAACTGGTCCCTCGTCGAAAGGGCTAAAACTGCATGCGAGTGGTCTGAAGGGCTGTGTCTGAATTAAGCCCTTTTCAGAACTTGTGCTCTTTGAGTGCACATGGCGATTTGCTAGCCCCTCAGGGCATGATGGACATGGGCTGTAAAAAAGGTCAGGCTAAGCATATGGCAGTTTCCTAGCTTGTGGGCATGATGAAAATGGTCTGAAAAATAGTCAGTCTCAAAGTGCAAAGGGCTTTCCAAGCCTCTTTGGGCTTGTTGAAAATGGGCTGGGTTATTGCTTTAAACACCTTTGTCCTGACAGGAAACGGACAACCACGTCAATCCTTCTTTAATGGGATCAATTAAGTCCGGTTCTCCTACAGAACCGGACGCGTTTCTTGAAAGCTTTTATTTTATCGGTCCTTGTGGGTTTGTTATTAGATTTTGAATGTTCAATTTTTCAATCTTCTTCTTAATTGATTTGACGGCTTTCTTATACTTCTCCTTTAAAGCTCCATGGGCTTTTTTCAAAATTTGCCGTACTTTGATCAATGGGCTTTGTTGTTTTGGAGCGTCCATACACTCCTCGATGACTTCAAATATTAAGTTTTCTAGCATCTTTAGTGACGCTGAATCTCCTTGGGTATATCTAATTTTATTTTCCAATTGATTTATTTGGGCTTTTTTAGATTCAATGAGGCATAGTGCCTCTTGGTAAAGGACCTGCCGAACTTCTTGAAGATCCTGTTTTGGAGCGTTGACACACTCCTCGATGACTTCAAAAATGAGCATTTCTAGCATCTTTTTAGACGCCGAATCTCCTCGGGTATATTTGATCTTATTTTCCAATTTCTTTAGTTGGGCTGTTTGAGACCAAATGAGGCATAGTGCCTCTTGGTAAAGGACCTTCTTAACTTCTTCAAGTTCCTCTCGTCTTGATGGGCTAAAACAACTCCGGAATGGCTTGGGCACGAGCATAGTCGTTGTTCCAGCAAGGCAGTCCACTCGCATGTTACCGACAAACGATCAGACGAGCCTCGGGCCTGACGTCATGTCGATTGGAGCGAGTCGTCGGTCATGGATAGTTGGAAAAAAAAAATCAAAAACGAAAAAAAAAAATAAACAAATAAAATGCAATGTCCTCTCTCGCTCCCTCACCACGATGGAATTCACAATTGAGTTTGTAAATAAACATTTCCTTTCAACCTTTCTCCTTTTTGAAAGTAAGAAAATATAAATCTTACTTCATAACAGATCTATAGGGACTACTAAGTATTTCAGTGGTTTTGACCCATCGTTTTTCATCGTCACTCATAGCGAGATCGGCTTCAACGATGGCAATAGCCTGTGGCCCTGAGTAGTCCATGATTACCACACGTTAAGATTATTCACAGGAGTTCAGGATTTATGAGGCAGTATGTGGGGAGAGCGATTCATCCATGTCGTCACAAACCTCTTACTGCGCATGCGCAGACTTGGCCGCCCCTGACCAGGAAGGTCGGAGGGATAATGTTTTCACAGTTATAGACTAAGTTAGTTAATGTTCACACACCGTGATGACAAAAAATGGTAGAGGTGGTCTTATAGTATCTCACAGCACACAACGAAGGGTTGGAACACAATAACACTGCCGGAATTCTAACAAAGAGCACGGAGCTCAAAACTGTAGGACCGGTCACACGCCATATTTGTTTTCCAATCCAATTAACATATGGCCCCCACTTACGACTTACAACCATCACGCTCAAGGAAATTCTCCTGCATCTGGCAACTCTGCACCACAACCATTTACCCCCGCTAAACGCACTCTAAATGAAGTCTCCAATAATAGCAGCCCACCACCTTCTCCTGCTACTAAATCATCGAAGAAGAATCCAATGACAGAGCCACAAGCTTATGATATCACACCATCTCCCACCCCTACCCCCCCAATCTCGTCCTATACTTCGCCGTCACAGGCTCCTGCCTTTGCTCCCAGAGAGAAATATGTCAAATTAACTTTCCCTGACAACTCAAGCTGTGACGTGATAACTGTATGTAAATATTTACTTAGTGACGACAACTTAGATACACTCCTAGCTCGCCACCCCCATTTTGGGGGATTTTGATTGTTAAATCCAATCATACCTCCTTTTGTATCTCTTTATATAATAATATGACTAATATGCTATTGTTTGTCGCCCTCAGAAGCAATGAATTTATTAAACGGTGGACCATCTTACCAAGGCAGCCTATACCTACGTCATGGACGTCACGCGCAATGCTCACCCTAACATGCCTTAAAACAAGATACGAGTAGACGCAGCCACTCATGCCATGTCAACACACCGAAAGATGCGGAACGGTCTACCGATATCCCCATACGACCACCTCCTACCCAACCGCCACAAGTAACGCCGACGCAAGACCATGGTACCTAGGCACAATAATGTCAGTGCTCGGCTCGGACTTGGGAGTCGACCAGTGTGACGGGGCTCCCAGACGGATGATATGCCACGGTGATCACCGTGCGGGCTGTGTAACCGTCCTAACACGAACACCCTTGATATTATTGTCTCCAGTGACCCATAGTGACAGACAATATTCCCCGGAGACGGGGCATGATGATTATATGTAAACACTTACATAGTACCACTATCCCGCCATCACCATTTCGGGGGATCCTGAATGATTATTGTATTATGTCTCCATTTAAAGAATGTATGTAATATATGACATGTCCTCTAACACAATGCTGTGATAGATGTACTATTGTTTGCCGCCCACGGCGTAATAAATTTATTAAAACCAAAACCATCGTTTTTCGCTCATATTTCCGAAATAATCATTCACATGAGCATGGTATATTAGCACAGCCTTATTCACACCCGGCCATAATTTTTGACGTTATAGTGTATTCACAAGTGTATTTAATTACGGTGTTTACTCTTGATATTGTGTGTGTCGTAGCCGACACCCGTGAAGTAAATCGAACAAGTGAAGTTGGGATACACGAGGTAGTTTGTGATGACGTCACGACTTCACCTGTTCGATTTACTTCACGGGTGTCGGCTACGACACACTTAATATCAAGAGTAAACGCCGTAATTAAATACACTTGTAAATGCACTCTAACGTCAAAAATTATGGCCGGGTGTGAATTAGGCTGTGCTAATATATCATACTGATGTGAATGGTTATTTCGGAAATATGAGCGAAAAACGATGGGTCAAAGCCGCTGAAATACTTAGTAGACAATATGGCCTCCGACTAGGATAGCTCAACTGAATGGAACTGCACTGTATAAGTTTTGCATGTATGTACACATGTACTATGTGTGTACCTATGTACTATGTACCTACGTAATTTGTATCTACGTATGTACTATGTATGTACCTATTTACTATGTATGTATGTATGTACTATGTATCTACGTATGTACTATGTGTTTACGTATGTACTATGTACGTATGTACTATATATGTATCAGTTTGTGTTAAGTACGTATGTACTGTATGTATGTACCTATGTATTATGTATGTACAGATGTACCGTGTATGTGTGTATGTACGGTGTATGTATGTACCTATGTATTATGTATGTACGTATACTATGTACCTATTAATTTGTATCATATACGTATGCACTGTGTATGTATGCACATATGTATGTACTATATATGTATTTATTATGTTCGTGGACAGTGGACAGGATGCAGGGATGACCCGTCATCGAGGAGGCGCCAAGATAAGAGAGAGGGAGGAGGGTGGAGGGAAGTGGAATATATAGGAAATGGAATGGGTGGGAGTGGTTATTTTGCCTTTTTCTTTTTGGCTACCCTCCGTTTGGGGGAAAAAGCCTTTGGTATATATATATGTATGTATGTATTATGTTCGTGTGTATTATCAATGTACCGGTATTTACTATGTGTGTATTTATGTATGTTTATAATATGTACGTATGTAGTATGTATTTATTATATATATATATATATATATATATATATATTTATATATATATGTTGTGGGTGTGTGTGTGTGTGTGTTTGTGTGTCTCTCTCTCTCTCTCTCTTCTCTCTCTCTCTCTCTCTTCTCTCATCTCTCTCTCTCTCTCTCCTCTCTCTGATCTGTCTCTCTCTCTTCTCTCTCATCCTCTCTTCTATCCTTCCTCCCCCCCCTCTTTCTTCTCTCTTTCTTCCTAACTCTCTCTCTCTCTCTCTGTCTCTTCTCCTCTTCCATCTCTCTTTCTCTCCCCTCCCCTCCCTCCTCATTCTCTCTCCTGCTCTTTCTCTGTCTCTCTCTCTTTCTCTCTCTCCCTCGCTCTCTATCTTTTCCTCTCTCTCCTCCCCCCTCCGCTCCTCTCTCTCTCCTCTCTCTCTCTCTCTCTCTCTCTCTCTCTCTCTCTCTCTCTCTCTCTCTCTCTCTCTCTCTCTCTCTCTCTCTCTCTCTCTCTCTCTCTCTCTCTCTCTCTCTCTCTCCCTCTGTCTCTCCTCCTCTTCCTTCTCTCTTTCTCTCCCCTCCCCTCCCTCCTTACTCTCTCTCCTGCTCTTTCTCTCTCTCTTTCTCTCTCTGTCTCTCCTCCTCTTCCTTCTCTCTTTCTCTCCCCTCCCTCCTCACTCTCTCTCCTGCTCTTTCTCTCTTTCTCTCTCACTCATTCTTCC
>NC_134797.1:16561324-16578824 GCF_046742065.1 Oratosquilla oratoria | reverse complement strand
AAACATCTTCGGAATGATTTGGGCACGGACGTGATGGGCAATGATACGGTAAAGCAGTCCACTCGCATGTTACCGACAAACGGTCAGACGAGCCTCGGACATGACGTCATGTCGATTGGAGCGAGTCGTCGATCATGGATAGTCGAAAAAAAAATCAAAAACGAAAAAATAAATAAAATGCAATGTCCTCTCTCGCTCCATCACCACGATGGAATTCATAATTGAGTTTGTAAATAAATATTTCTTTTCAACCTTTCTCTTTTTAGAAAGTAAGAAAATATAAATCTTACTTCATGACAGAACTTTAGGGACTAGACAAGATGGCCTCCGACTAGGATAGCTCAAGTGAATGGAATTGCTCTTTATAGGTTTTGCATGTATGTACACATGTACGTATGTGTGTACGTATATACTATGTATGTACGTATGTACTATGTATGTATGTATGTATGTATCAGTTTGTGTTAAGTACGTATGTACTGTATTATGTACCTATGTATTATGTATGTACGATTGTACTGTGTATGTACTATGTATGCATTTGTATTATGTACGTATGTACTGTGTATGTACCGATGTGTTATGTACGTACGTATGTACTATGTATGTATTAATTTGCATCATGTACATATGGGCTGTGTTTGTATGTATGTACCAATGTATTAACTATGTACTATGTATGTTATTATATATGTTTATTATGTACGTGTGTATTACCTATATATGTATTGTGTGTGTATTTATGTATGTTTATATTATGTACGTATGTACTATGTATTTATGTATTATATATATATATATATATATGTATATATATATATGTATGTACGCATGTATATTTATGCCTGAGTGTACAATGTACATGTGTATATGTACTTGTATTCATGCATATACCTATCTCTCTATCTTTCTGTCTCTCTTTCTCCCCCTCTCTCTCCTTCACTCTCTCCTTCCCTGTCTCTATCTCTTCCTTCTCTCTCCCCCTTTCTCTCTCCTCTTCTTCCTTCTCTCTCTCTCTCTCTCTCTCTCTCTCTCTCTCTCTCTCTCTCTCTCTCTCTCTCTCTCTCTCTCTCTCTCTCTCTCTCTCTCTCTCTCTCTCTCTCTCTCTCACTCTCACTCCTTTATTCTCTCTCGATTCTCCTCCTACTTCTCTCTCCCCTTTCTCTCTCTTCCTCTTCTTTCTTCGCTCACTCTCTGTGCTCTTCTTCCCTCTCTCTCTATCTC
Organism: Oratosquilla oratoria; assembly: GCF_046742065.1. NCBI lineage: Eukaryota > Metazoa > Arthropoda > Malacostraca > Stomatopoda > Squillidae > Oratosquilla > Oratosquilla oratoria. The sequence continues at coordinate 16,577,600 of NC_134797.1, read as the reverse complement.
TCTCTCTCTCTCTCTGTCTCTCCTTTCTCTCTCTCGTACTCCTCTTCCTTCTCTCTTCCTCTGTGCCCCTCTTTCCCCTCTTTCTTCTTTCTCTCTCTCTCCCTACCTCTTCCTTCTCTGTCTTTCTCCCCACCTCTTCCTTCTCTCTCTCTCTCTCTCTCTCTCTCTCTCTCTCTCTCTCTCTCTCTCTCTCTCTCTCTCTCTCTCTCTCTCTCTCTCTCTCTCTCTCTCTCTCTCTCCCCTCCCCCTCCTCTTCCTACCCTCCTTATGTCTCTCCTCCTCCTACTTCTCCACCTCCTCCTCCTCCTCCTCCTCCTCGTCTTTCTTCTCTCCCTCTCTCCCCCACGTTCCTTCTCTCTCTTTCTCCCCACCTTCTCCCTCTCTCTTCCTTCTCCTCTTCCTCCTCTTCCTTCCTCTCCCCTCCTCTTACTCTTCTTCCTCCTCTCTTTAATCCCCTCCTCTCTCTCGTATCTCTATCGCCTCCTCTTCCTTCTCTCTCTTGCTCTCTTTCTCTTTTCCTCTTCCTCGTCTTCCTCCTCTTCATTCTCTTCCTTCTCTCTTTCTCTCCCCTTCTCTCCTTCCTCTCTTTTTTGCTCTCTCTCTCTCTCCTTTCTCTCTCTCTCTGTCTCTTACTTTTCTTCCTTCTCTCTCCTACTCCTACTCTCTTCTCCTCTTCCTTCTCTTTTTCTCTCCATTTCCTTCTCTCTCTCTCACCTTTCTTCTCTCTCTTGTTCTTTCACTCTCTCTCTCCCTCTCTCTCTTTCTCTCTCTCTTCTCTCTCGCTCTCTCTCTTTTTTCTTCCTCTCTTTCTCTTCCTCCTCTCCCTCCTTCTCTCTCTGTCTCTCACTCTTTCTTTCCTCCCCTCCTCTTCCTCCTCTCTCTCTCTCCCTCTCTCTTCTCTCTCTGTCTTTTTCTCCTTTTCTCTCTCTTTCCTTTTCTTCGTTCTGCCTTCCTGTCTTCCCCTCTTCCTTCTCTCTCTTTCTCTCTCCAACTCTTCCTTCTCTCTCTTTCTCTTTCCCTCCCTACCTTTTACTTCTCTCTCCCTCTCCTGCTCCTCCTTTTCCTCTTCTTCCTTCTTTCTCTTGCTCTCTCTTTCTCTTTCTCTGTCTCTCACCTCCTCCTCGTCTTCCTGTTCTTCCTTCTTTCTCTTGGTCTCTCTCTCTTTCTCTCTCTCTCTTTCTCTCACCTCCTCGTCTTCCTTTCTTCCTTTCTTTTGGTCTCTCTCTCTCTCTCTCTCTCTCTCTCTCTCTCTCTCTCTCTCTCTCTCTTCTTCTTCTTCTTCTTCTTCTTCTTCTTCTCCTACTTCTCCTCTTCCCCTTCTTTTTCTTATCCTCTCTCCCCCTCTTTCTTTTCTCCCTTTCTCTATTCTCCTCTTCCTCCTGTTCCTTCTCTCTCTCTTTCTCTCCCCTCCTCTTCCTTATATCCTCTCTCTCTCCCTCTCTCCTCTCTCTCTCTCTCTTTCTCCTCTCTCTCTCTCTCTCTCTCTCTCTCTCTCTCTCTCTCTCTCTCTCTCTCTCTCTCTCTCTCTCTCTCTCTCTCTCTCTCTCTCTCTCTCTCTCTCTCTCTCTCTCTCTCTCTCTCTCTCTCTCTCTCTCTCTCTCTCTCTCTCTCTCTCTCTCTCTCTCTCTCCCTTTATTTGCTTTAATATATTATTATTTTGATTATTATTGTAATTATTAATAACTATATTTCTTTTTCAGGTATGTATATGAAGGTCTATCCAACCCTTTTGCAAAGGTCAGTTTCACGTTATCCTTCAACATCCTTGACGCTCTCTATATATTTCTGGTTCATGCCAGACGATGTCATTGAACTGATTAGGCAGACTGCCCCATCTCTCTAAATTCTTACCTCTGATACCCATTGGGTCCCACTGAAATTGACTGTCATTTATTTTATATTATTTGATTATTTGTGTGTTATTATTTGTTTGTTTATTTGCTTGATTTTCATTTATTATTATTTATCTGACAATTTATTATTATTTACTATTTACCTGTTTGTTTATTATTTAACTATACCTATGCATTTATTTGATGTATTATTATTTGTATTATGATTTGTATCTTTTTTTTTATGTATTTATCATTAATATATATTCTTTCGCATCCGACCTAGTTATGGACCAAAAGGTCTCCTGTTGGCGGCATGCTCCGCCTTTGTAATCTATCTATTTCTCACTCCCTGTCTCTCTCTCTCTCTCTCTCTCTCTCTATATATATATATATATATATATATATATATATATATATATATATCTCATCTTACTTCTCTCTTGCTCTCTCTCTTCTCCTCTTCCTTCTCTCTCTTTCTTTTCCTCCATTCTCACTCTCTCTCATTCACTCTTTCTTCCCTCCCCTCCTCTTCCTCCTCTCTCTCTCTCTCACTCCCCCTCTCTCTCTCTTTCTCTATTTGTCATCTCTCTTACTCTGCCATGTTCTATCTCTTCTTCTCTTCCTCCTCTCCCTTTCTCTCCGCTCCTCTTCCTCCTCCCCCATCTCTCTCTCTCTCTCTCTCTGTCTCTCTCTCTCATACACGCTCTTTCTTTCCTCCCCTCCTCTTCCTCGTCTTTCTCACCCACTCTCTACTCTCTCTCTCTCTCTCTCCTTTTTTTCCTTATATCTTGCTATCTGTCTTTCTTCTCTCTCTTTCCTCCTCCTCCTCTTCCTCTTTTTTCTCTCCTCTCTCCCCCTCTTCCTTCTCTTTCTCTCTCTTCTCTTCCTCCTCTTCCTTTTTTCTCTTTCTCTCCCCTCCTTTTCCTCCTTTCTCTCTGTCTCTCTCTCTCTCTATCCTCCTACTCTTCCTTCTCTCTCTTACTCCCTCTCTCTGTCTCTCTTCTTATTTCTCTCTATTTATATTTCCTCCTCTCCCCTCCTCTTCCTTCTCCCCCCCTCTCTCTGTCTCTCTCTCATCTTCCTTCTTTCTCATGCTCGCTCTCTCTGTCTCTCTCTGTTCGTTTCCTCTTCATTCTCTCTCTTTCTCTCTTGCTCGCACTCTTTCTCTGTCTCTCTCTCTTTTCCTCTTCCTTCTCTCTCTTTCTCCCACTCCTCTTCCTCACTCCCTCTCTCTCTGTCTATCTTTCTCTCTCTCTCTCTGTCTACTCTTCCACTTTCTTCTCTCTCTTGCTGTCTCTCTCTCCTCCTTCCTCTCTTGATTTCTCTCTCGCTCTCTTCCTACTCTTCCTTCTCTCTCTTGCTCTCTATCTCTCTTTTACTCTTCCTCCTCTTCCTTTTCTCTCCTTTCCTCCTTTTCCTCTCCATCTCTATCTATCTCTTCTCTCCTTTTATATTCCTCTTTTTCTTCTTTCCCTTCTCTCTTCTTCCTCCTCCATCTTATCATCATCTTCATCTTCTTCTTACTCACTCCTCTTCTTCATCCTCTTCTTCCTCATCCTCACTCCTCTTCTTACTCATTCTCGCTTCTCTTCTTCATCCTCTTCCTCACTCCTCTTCTTACTCATTCTCACTTCTCTTCCTCATCCTCTTCCTCACTCTCCTCCATACTCTTCTTTCTATTCCTCACTCCTTTTCTTCATCTTCTTCCTCCTTATTCACTTCTTGTTCCCCTCTTGTTCTTATCTTCTTCTTTCTCCTCTTCGTGTTCTTCTCGTTCTTGTTCTTGTTCTTCTCCCCCTACTCCTCCTCCTCCTCCTCCTCCTCCTTACTCCCATCATTGCTGGAGTCTCCCACCGCAACTTAGGCGTGATTCGATTGATTTTCGAAAAAAAAAAAACGTCGGAGGCAGTTTCTTCACGAAATTTTGACTCCGGGCGGTGGTCAGTCTCGAGAGTCCGCTTCCAGAGGCCGACGCCTCCGGCGGTTGAGGAGGGAGACGAACCTCTCTGAGGTCCTAACTCGGTTCTTCCGAGGTTAATCGGGTCTTCTGTGCCCAGTCGGTCATTGCTTCCTTTCCTTAATGTTGCCGCCAGGCGATTTTTTTCACTGGCGTGACTCAGCCCGCGTCGTGTCAGCCTGAGGAATGTTTCTGAACGTAAGAATGGAGACTGCAAGAGACCGGAGGGCCTACACTAGGCAGCTCCATGTCCCTTACCACCTATCAACCCCACCTAGAAAGGTATATTCTCTTTAAACAACCCGTTCCTTCAGCGCTCACTGCTATGTGGTTTCTAAGTCTTAAGTTTTGTGATTTCAATCTTTGGTCTTGGAACCCGTCCTGTTGCTGTCTTGATTCGCAACTCCTTGTTGCTGGTTCTGCTGTCAGGCCCAATTCCTCCTCCTCGACCTTTCCGCCGATAGGTTCTGACGATTGTGGTTCTCGGTCCTTCCAGCTTCCGCCACCTGTCGATTTTATTCAGCTGAGGGAAACTGGTCCCGCGTCGAAATGGCTAAAACTGCATGCGAGTGGTCTGAAGGGCTGTGTCTGAATTAAGCTCTTCTTCAGAATTTGTGCTCTTTGAGTGCACATGGCGATTTGCTAGCCCCTCAGGGCATGATGGACATGGGCTATGAGAAGGTCAGGCTAAGCATATGGCAGTTTCCTAGCTTGTGGGCATGATGAAAATGGTCTGAAAAATAGTCAGTCTCAAAGTGCAAAATGTGCTGGGTTATTGCTTTAAGCACCTTTGTCCTGACAGGAAACGGACAACCGCGTCAATCCTTCTTCAATGGGATCAATTAAGTCCGGTTCTCATACAGAACCGGACGCGTTTCTTCAAAGCTTTTATTTGATCGGTCATTGTGGGTTTGTTATTACATTTTGAATGTTCAAATTTTCAATCTTCTTCTTAATTGATTTGACGGCTTTCTTATACTTCTCCTTTAAAGCTCCATGGGCTTTTTTCAAAATTTGCCGTACTTTGATCAATGGGCTTTGTTGTTTTGGAGCGTCCATACACTCCTCGATGACTTCAAATATTAAGTTTTCTAGTATCTTTAGTGACGCTGAATCTCCTTGGGTATATCTAATTTTATTTTCCAATTGATTCATTTGGGCTTTTTTAGATTCAATGAGGCATAGTGCCTCTTGGTAAAGGACCTGCCGAACTTCTTGAAGATCCTGTTTTGGAGTGTTCACGCACTCTTCGATGACTTCAAAAATGAGCATTTCTAGCATCTTTTTAGACGCCGAATCTCCTTGGGTATATTTGATCTTATTTTCTACATTACGACAAATCCAACAAATTTTCTTAGTACCGTTTCTTGCGGAAATTATATTAAAGAATGATGACAAAAATATCACACAACACGCCATTTCGTCTCAACCGCTCGCACAGCCATTTGTATATTTTTTGCATCACAACTTCAACAACTTTTTGCATCAACTCCAACAACTTTTCTTAGTAACGTTTTTCCCTCAAATCAATATGAAGGGATGATGAAAAAATAATTCCTGCAACTTTCCTGCCACCCGCGTAAGGCAGGTTAGGATTTGTTAGAATGGAGAGACAATATACATTTCACGAAAAAAAAAAAGTGGGTGATGCTCGCAACAAAAATGGCGTTTCGTTGGCGTGTAGCGGGAAGATTGCGGGATTTTTCACCACCCCTAAATATTAATTTCCGCAAGAAACATTACTAGGTAAAATTGTTGGAGTTGCCGTAATATAGATGCAAAATTTATACAAACTGCTGTGCGAGCGGGTGAGACGAAACTTGACAAATGCCAAGAACAACCGGCATGGCTACTGTCACTTGCAGTGAATCAGTCACACCATAAGCAACGTCATTATACACGTCACTATCAATATATACTATCACCGTCATCCTAGAACGAAATTTCTTGCTTGATCTGTTCTCACTCGTTTCACCTTCTCCACAAACACGAACTGCTAATTCACGTGTAAATAGCAAAATGCCAAGAGTTTGAACAAGGCTGTGTTCGTTTAATCTCACCGTTGTTTACATATTTCCATCTTAATATTGGCACGTTTCTTTTCCTTTATTGGTTATTATGTATTTCAATATTCAAGATTAATCACGTATTTTATAATGCATTGTAATGCATACCATTTAGTGAGAGTGATAAAGATATAACACAATTATTTATGCATCGCTGAGTAAGTTCGAAGTCATATAGCTATGACTCTGAACGCAACTGTTCCGACCAATCATGGAACTCTAAATATGAATATCTGAACGAGAGAAATTGACTAACGTATTCCAATCCCTGCGAACTACTCGGGATTATTTTCATTAATATTTGTATCCATAGAAATAATTTCAAATAAGAATAAAAAAATATACGAAATTACCGTTAATCTAAAGTAGAATAACGGTGATTCTTGCAAGATTTTCAAATATAAAGAATTGTTTTATTTGACCTGGAAGATCTGTATTTTCATCACTTCTACTGTGACTTCACCGGCAATATTTACCAAATCAAGTAACAATAATTAATATAAAAATATGCATATGCCAAGAAACGAATATTAATGACAGAATAGTAACAATAGATATGTATAAGTGACTACTGTTGTTATTACAAATATATTCGAAATATGGTCTATAATAAATCATACTTCATTCCACCAATCGAAGATTCGCAAATGCAAGTAGATCACGTGAGCCGCAATGGGAAGTTTTTGACGAAGGAGAGATATTGGCAAAGGTAAAACAAACTGGACCAAAGAAGGGAATTCTGCTAACAGAATTAGTTGGGTGTCGTTGGGGGCGGAGGAGTTGGGGTGGATGAGGTTGGAGGTGGGGAACGTTTTCTTTTATCGGAAAACACCAAGAAGAAAAATGGTATTAGATAAATTAAACAATCAATATTGACTTCTCTTCAACTAAATAAATAAATGAACTGCAAACTTAATTTCATAGAAATAGATGAATATATAAATAAATACACAAATAAACAAACGAATAAATAAGTTAACACATTGATAAATAGACGGAAATATGAATTAATGAATAAATAAAAACAGCTCATCCATTTCCAGACTCAAGAGTATACGATTAAAAATAAGTGAACCATTCTAATATTGAATCAGATAGTTGTCGGCAATATCAGTTTGGCCTACATCGCAATACTTAGGTAATATTCAAATTCTATACATATTTCTTCATATTCCTGCGACAATTCCTACGTTCTTTTTCATTTGTTTAGTTCCTTGTATCACTCCCATTCTCTCTCTCTTATGCCTTTTTGTTTGTATTTTTTTTGGGGGGGAGGGGGGAAACACCCATAGTTTGAAATAGGGTTGACAATGAATTATTACATTCCTGTGTCTTTACTGCTCTACTGTCGCACCTTCTCTGTGGCTTTTGATAACGAAATTAGGTTTGTTTCGTCTCCGTGTTGGGAATTTTGGTCAATCATGGCGATATCACAAACATGTCTTAAGTTCTACGGGCATTTCGTTAGGGTCAAGTTAGATTGATTTAGGTTAGGCTAGGTTAAGATAGGTTAGGTTAGACTAGGTTATGTTTGGTTAGGTTAGTTAAATCAGGTCAGGATAAGCCAGGGCAGGATATTTATAAAATATGATATATTATATCATATCATATTATATTATATATATATATATATATATATATATATATATATATATATATATATATATATATATATATATATATATATATAATATATTTACATGTATATATTTACACGTTTACCGGGCTTTGTTTAGTTCGGTTTGGTTCTGCAAATCATCCCTCATCATCAAATCACTCATAGTTTAACCAGGAAGATCTTACACGATTATCTGTCTAACCGTCAAAACAATGACAATTCAAGATGTTCCTCTAAACCCAATGTACAATCCTTGTTTGTCTAGTGTAGGCTTTATGGTCTCTTGCAGTCTCCTCAGTTTTTATGTTCTTGTCTATTATACATATGTTCAAGGACCGTGCGGTCTTGGCGTGGGGAATGGACTCCGTACTGCATCGGTTTATGCTTAGCAAAGCACTTAAGTAATGTTTAGGTAGCGAGGGCTCTTTCGACACTGGAATGTCCTGTCTGAGTGTGAGAAGACAGTCATGAATCTCATGATGTGAACAAGAGTACAGGACGCGAGGATACGAATGTATAGGTCGTCAATAGGGTTTAGACGTTTTATTGAAACCTTTGATCGTACTGTCAGCGTGGCGTAATGGTAACGATCGTGATTCACGCTTCGTGGACCTCGTTTCGAAGCTCGCGACGGCCGGGTTTGATTATCTGAATTACATCGCTGCTACTAACGATTCATTCCATAACTATTTAAATAAATTTTAATTTCTTGTTGTACAGGAGGTTTCTCTCGGCTGATTAAAACCACTTGACGATAGCTAGAAGGACGAGTCGTCAGGAGCTGTGAGTAGTACAGAGGAGCTAAGATATATAAGAGTGAAAGAAACATGAGTGGTGAATGAGAGAAGAATGCATGGGAGTGGGTGCGTGCCTTTGCTTCTTCCCTTATAAGGATGAAGAAGCCCTTGGGGAATGTGGAGTGTATGAACTCTTAGATAATGTTACACTTTACAGACTTTCTTCTGGTTAACGCCAGCCCGTTTGATCTAACTGTTAACAAGTCTAGAGAGAATGATGGAGTCAAGTATGACATTATTTTCTCTCAAGTCTATCCTGACGCTGGCAAAAATAGAATTCATAAAGTGTGCCATTTGTTTGGTGGGTTATAATGTTATCAAGACATTGTTGAAAAATTAACAATAGGCAACTTCCACTTGAACGCAACAGCCATATTCCATTGTTGTGACCAGAACTCCGGACAAATTGTCAACCACACAAAGAGCTTTTGCTCAAATTGTCTAAAACAATCTTCCAAACAAGGTTGGAGCTCGTTAGGATCCAGACTGATAATACTCTTCAAGGAAATTAGGTAAAAGAGACAAACATCTACTCACAAAGATCCTGTGGGCATATTTAAGCTCAACTACAATGGTGTACTCTCCACCTGTTGGACGCGAAGTTGGAGGTATGAAAGACAATGGGATAAGGGAGAGGGAAAATGGGAGAAATGGGGGGGGGGCGGAGACGTGAAGGGGACAGTGGAAAGGGGGAAGTAAAAGAGGAAGAGAAGGGAGAGGGAAGGGGTCGTAGGGGAAGAGAGGAGAGGGAAAGAGAGGAAGTGGGGAGGAGAGAGGTGAGATGGGAAGAGGAGACGGAGACAGTGAAGGGGGAGAGAAAGTGGGAAAATAAGGAGGGAGAAAAGGTAGAAGGAAGGAGGGGGTAGGGGAAGAAAAGAAGGGGAGAGAATGGAAGGGAGGTAGAGGAGAGGGGAGATGACATGGGGCATCAACGGAGGAAGAGAAGGTTGAGGGAAGGAGAGAGATGAAAGAGGGAGAGGAGAAAGGGGGTGGGGGGAAGGTGAAAGAGGAGAGAAGAAAAAGGAAGCAGTAGCGAGGTCATCAGGCTACCTACACTTGAGACGGGCTTCTGAATCCCAAGAAGAATAAAAATGGAAAGATGAGGCTGTCATCATCTTCGTCTCCCAGGGGAAACGCGATAGAAAATAGCAATTCTTGAGGCTCCTTCCTTCCTTCCTTCCTTCCTTCCAGCGGGCGGACTTCTCGACTTGTGAATCGCTGCGCACACCCCCACTCCTTCCCCCAGTGCCTACACACAAACACTTAAGGTAACACAATTTTCATTTTCAGCCCATTTCTTCACTCTATTCACTATCTACTCTCACTGAAGGTACAATGGCAAGGTATGATAATAGGAAACCTTTTGGACCATAACGAGGGCAGACACAAAAATAAATACATAGATAAATGACTAAAAGAATTAGTAGATAGAAAAATAAATAGATAAATAAATAAATAAATAAGAAAATAAATAGATACTTGAATGAATATGAAATTAAGTAGATAAATAAATATAAAAATAATTGAATAAGTAAATAGGTAAATAAATGAACAAGTATGTTTATTTCATTTACTGACTGTGTGGTTTGCAACATTATTTCTATTTCAATTTTTGCCAACTCAGAGAGATTCAAGTCAATATATCTCGTTTTTCAAACCCGCACTGCAATATCCCTGTCACTTCTGTCCATATTTAGAAATAGGTATTTGTTGTTCGTTATGGATCTTTCCTCGTTTATACACAGTCCTCTCTGCATTATTCTGAAACATTCGCTCAGATCATTTTATATCTGCTCTTCTGATGATAAAAAACTTCTTCGATTTCCTCTTTCTCTACAGATTTTTCAAAGCTTCTCTTTTCAGAGCTTCCTTCTTATGTTTCATCTTTCTATGTAACAAATGATATATTGTTTCATTCATACATATCCAGCAGTCTCGATGTGTTCTATTCTTCCATCCACAACGTCCACAGTTCACGTCAAAACTGTAAGCGCAAGCTATTTCCGTTTGACAAATGCTGAGGTAAACGATATTGTTTGTGACAATGTAACAGCCTTCCGTATTGGAGGAAAAAGTGGAGGAGAAAAATCATTGGCGCTAAAAAGAAATGCTACGCCCTTGAGGTGTGACACTTATTTGAGAAGTAAGAGGAGATTGGATGAGAAAAATTAGTGACGTCAGACGAAGGTGGCTTGGCGTATGATATGGAGATCTCGACAGACGGAAAAAGGGAGAGACTCTGTGTGTAACCTTATACAGTGTAAATTTAGTGAGAAGAAAAGAAAAAAAATAAATAACTTTGCTTGACCTAAGGACTTGACTGAAGCATGAGAAGTACAAGACATGGGGCCTACTGAATAAGGTGAACTTGGAAGTTAGTGAAACTGATGTAACGAAGGCATGGGCCCTTGTGACGAGTGAATTACGAGACTAACATTAAGAAGGAATTTGAAGTGTTATAAGTCGTGGTGGAACAGTGGTAACAGAGGAGACAACTGCCCAGGACTCGAACCCGGCATCCTCATGACAAGTGCAACAATGACTTTCCAACTAGGCTATCAAGAGAGATATAAGTTCAGCGCATTATTTCTTATATATATTTGTATGCTCGAGTTACAAATATATTAAATTTTTGCGTTCAACCCATCTCCACTATGATAGTACAATGAGAAGTGAACGAACGCTGGAAAGTATTTGTACAACACTGAATGGGTCCCAGTGATTAGAGATACATTTTAACAACCACAATGCACTTTAATTCTAAGCCATCAAAGGCCAGCATGCTGAAATTGAAATGTGGTACTGCCCGTCTGGGGTATTGGCTGCTTGTTATTGTGGCAAAGTAGCATGCAGTTGCTACTTTAGGGTCTATATGGGGCGTCCCTATGGACCAAAGCCACACATCATTTTGTCTATGATAGAGGAAAACTCTGTTCATAGAGAAATGATGACACTTTTATACTACGACTGTCCCTCCGTTATGCTGTCCCCCAACCCCTTGTTGCTGTCCTGTACCATTTCTCTGACCATTCTTTTTCTGTGGTGGGGGAAAAGAATACTGCCACCAAGTATTCCCACTTGGATCGTAAAAGGCGAGAAGAAAGGGAGGGGGATTGGGACTAGGCATCCTTCTCCTTGTGGCCCCACAGGGAATATTCCTAAACGAAAAAGCAAAGACATAAGAGGGTCTGGAAGTTTTCTGACCAGCACCCTAAGGTTTGGGTCTTTTAATGTGCGTGGATGTGGTACAGATGAGAGTAAAAGGGAAGAGATAGGTAGTGAGTTTGTGAGAAGAAAGATGGACGTGTTGGCTTTGAGTGAAACTAAGTTGAAAGGGAAGGGTGAGTGTAAATTTGGGAGTGTAAGTGGGAGATTATCAGGAATGAAGAGAGGGCGAGCGAGGGAAGGGGTGGCTATACTAGTAAGTGAAGAGATAGGTAAACGTGTAGTGGAGTGGAAGGAGGTTTCCTCAAGGATAATGTGGATGAAGGTGAAACTGGGAAAGGAGATGTGGGTTTTTGTAAGTGCATATAGGCCTGGCAGTGAAAAGAGTGTAGAAGAAAGGGAGGCCTTTTGGATAGATTTAAATGAGTGCATAGAGGATTTAGGAAGAAATGTCAATGTAATAGTACTGGGAGACCTTAATGCTAGAGTAGGGAATGGTCCAATTGATGGAGTGGTTGGGAAATGTGGAGTTCCAGGAAAAAATCGTAGTGGAGAGTTGATGGTAGAAATGTGTTTAGAAAGAGAGTTGATGATAGCAAATACAGTGTTTCGGAAGAAAGTCAAGCATAAGTACACATGGGAGAGGGTGGTGGAGGGAAGGGTGGTAGAGCGTTAATGAATTATGTAGTGGTAAATAGGATTATGATAGGAAGAGTTAAGGATGTACATGTGCTAAGGGGAGAGGGTGGGGGAATATCAGATAATTTTTTGGTGGAAGGCAAGTTGAGAGTGGAGGATAGATGGAGAAAAAAGAAAGGGACAAAAGGTAGGGAGGTTCTTAGAGTGAACTCTTTGAATGAAAAGGAAAAGGAGAAGGAGTATGAAAAGAAGCTGAAGGAGGAGTGGGAGGGAGTGAAGGATAGAGTAGAGCTAGGTGTGGAGGAGGAACAAGAAGGACAGGAGGAAATAGAAGAAAGGGTAGTGAATGGTGGGATGAGGAAACAAAGAAGGTTGTAGAAGAGAAGAAGCGAGCTTTCACAGATTGGTTACAAAATAGGACGAGGGAGTCATATGAGAGGTACAAAGAAAAGAAAAGAGAAGTAAAGCAAAAGGTAAAGGAGAAAAAGAGGAGAGCAGATGTGAAATGGGGTAAGAGTATGACAGAATTTTGAAAGTAATAAAAAGATGTTTTGGAAAGAAATTAAGAGAGGAAGAGGAGGCGAATCAAGTAGAGAAGAAAAGGTAAAAGGTGCAGAAGGAGAGATGATAATGGAAGAGAAGGCAGTAAGGGGAAGATGTGCAGAATATTTTAGGGAGTTGCTAAATGTGAAGGAGGATAGGGAGGGAAAGATAGCTGCAGTGGGAAATGCTAAGAAAATGAGAGTGATGAGTGAGGAAAATGGAGGAGAAATAAGGAAGGATGAAGTGAAGGCAGTTGTTAAGATGATGAAAGCAGGTAAGGCACCTGGTCTGGATGGATTTCATGCAGAATGTCTGAAAAAGGGAGGTACAGTGATGGTGGACTGGATGGTGAGGTTATTTAATGTTTGCTGGAGAGAGGGTAGAGTGCCGGAGGACTAGAGGAGTGCCTGTATAGTTCCTCTGTACAAGGGAAAAGGGGACAAGTGTGAATGTAGTAGTTTCAGAGGGATTAGCTTGTTAAGTGTAGTTGGGAAGGCTTATAGGAGGATCTTGATTGAGAGGATTAGGAGAGGAACAGAGGGAGTAATTGGTGAGGAACAGTGTGGTTTTAGGACAGGTAGAGGTTGTGTAGATCAGATCTTTGTGGTAAGACAGATATGTGAGAAAGCTATAGGAAAGGGGAAGGATTTTTTGGGGCTTTTATGGATCTGGAAAAGGCTTACGATAGAGTACACAGAAAAACACTGTGGGAGGTTATGCAGATATACGGGATAGGAGGAAAGCTTCTGGGAGCTGTCAAGAGTTTTTATGAGAGTAGTAGAGCTTGTGTCAGGATTAGAAATGGAGAGAGTGAGTGGTTCGAGGTAAAGGTGGGACTTCGTCAAGGATGCGTCATGTCGCCCTGGCTGTTCAACTTATACATGGATGGTGTAGTGCGAGAGGTAAATGCAAGGGTAGTGGGTCAGGGATTGGAGATGGTTAAAGAAAATGGAGAAAAGTGGGAGGTGAGCAAGCTGTTGTTTGCGGACGACACTGCGCATGTGGCAGGATCGGAGGAGGGATTGAGGAAGTTGGTGGCAGAGTTTGGGAGAGTATGTGATAGAAGAAAGCTAAAGATAAATGTGAGTAAAAGTAAGGTGATGAGATGTACAAGGGGTGAAAGTGGCAGTAGACTGGAAGTGAGCATTAAGGGAGAGCAACTGGAGGACCTTAATAAAAAGATACTTGGATGCAAATGTGGCAGGAAAAGGTGGAGTGAAGGTGGAGGTAGAATGTAGATTGAGAGAAGCGAGTAAATGCCTTGGTGGATTAAAGAGTGTAATGAGGAATAGACATCTGGGAATGGATGCTAAGAGGAGACTGTATGAAGGAGTGATTGTGCCAACAGCACTGTATGGGGCACAAACATGGAACATAAGAGAGGAAGAGAGGAGTTTGAATGTGTTTGAGATGAGGTGTCTGAGAAGTATGATGGGGGTTACTAGGCTAGATAGAGTGAGAAATGAGGAGGTGAGGAGGAGAACAGGGGTGGAAAAGGGGCTGGGAGATAGGGTTGATGAAAGAATATTAGGATGGTTTGAACACATGGAAAGAATGAGTGAAGAAAGACTAGTAAAAGAGGTATGGAAGGCAGATGTGGAGGGAGTGAACATGAGGGGGCGTCCTAGGATGAGGTGGATGGATGGGGTGAAGGGGGCTTTGGGGAAGAGGGGAATAACTGTTGAGGAAAGACGGGAGAGGACAGAAGACAGGGGTGAATGGAGAATGGTTGTATATGGATGATGTTGTGATGCATGAGGCGGAATGGGCGGGGAGATGGGGGGTGAGGTAGTATGTGTGAGCAAAATTTGACGCAGCCCGAAGGGATTTCTCCCCGTCTTCTCCTTTTATGTAATGGGGGGACGGAGAGGGGGAGTCGCCGATTTAATGAAGCGGCCTCGCTGTGGATGTGCTGTGTCTTGCGACACTGCTTCTGACCCAGGGCAGTGGACAAGGTGCAGGGATGACCCGTCATCAAGGAGGTGCTAAGATAAGAGGTAGGGTGGAGGGGTGTGGAGTGTATTCAGGGATGGAATGGGTGGGAATGATTTTATGCCTTTTCCTTTTTGGCTACCTCCCTTGTAAGGGGGAAGAAGCCTTGGTATATGTATGTATGGTACTGTCCAGGACTCGAACCCGGCATCCTCATGTAAGTGCGACAGTGACTTTCCAACTAGGCTATAAAGGGAGATATAAGTTCAGCGCATTATCTCTTATATATATTTGTATGCTCTAGTTACATACACATATATGAATTTTTTGCGTTCAACCCATCTCCACTATGATAGTACAATTGAAAGTATACGAACGCTGGAAAGTATTTGTACAACACTGAATGGGTCCCAGTGATTAGAGATACATTTTAACAACCACAATGCACTTTAATTCTAAGCCATCAAAGGCCAGCATGCTGAAATTGAAATATAGTACTGCCCAGGACTCGAACCCGGCATCCTCATGACAAGTGCGACAGTGACTTTCCAACTAGGCTATCAAGAGAGATATAAGTTCAGCGCATTATTTCTTATCTATATATTTGTATGCTCGAGTTACATACACATATATGAATTTTTTGCGTTCAACCCATCTCCACTATGATAGTGCAATTGGAAGTATACGAACGCTATATATACATGTATATATATATACGTATATATATATATAAATGTATATATATATACACACATAAATATACATGTATATATATATACATATATATATATATGTATGTATATATATATGTGTGTGTCTGTGTGTGTGTAAATACAGTGTGTATTTTGTGTGTACATCTCTATATGTACACACACACACACACACACATATATATATATATATATATATATATATATACATACAAAGGCGGAGCATGCCGACACACACACACACACACACACACACACACACACACACACACACACACACACACACACACACACATATATATATATATATATATATATATGATATATATACATATATATATATATATATATATATATATATATATATATATATATACATATACATATACACACCAACATACACATAAATTTTCCAAACAAACGGACGATCACATTTTCTCATTCATTACCGACCCTATCTGTGTTAACAATGTTTGTGTCCGTGGGTACTCCGCTTTTCGGACACGTTTTCCGACAGTCGGGGTGTCTCTACAGGAACAAGCAACAATGGTCCACCTCCAAGAAGAGGCAAGAGTTGGACGGAGCGAACCCCCTGTGGACCTTGAAGGTTCCTGATCGCCAAAGCGATCGTCAAGAAACCCGAAAAGGTTTTCGGGAAGGAACCTCAGCCGACATCAGTTGGTTGATGATTAACCCTCAAGGGAATGTTCCTCGAGTTCAGCTCCCGCACAGGAGGGCGATGACGAACTGTAGAAGACACCTCCGTCAGTCGAGGGGGTCGGCCGACGATTTTATTCAGCTGAGGGGAGCCCCGGCAACAATTTAGGAAATATGTGTGTAATCTCGAAAGGCTCGAGATATGATGCAGATTTTCTAAAGCGTTGGTGGGGCTCCTCCTCAGAGGAATAAAATCGTTTGTCAGTCGCCAAAGCAAAATATCCAGGGGGGCGCCCAACCATCACTGGACAATGTTTACTTGCACAGACAGTTGGCGTTGCCCGTGTACCAAACGGG
>NC_134797.1:16538824-16556324 GCF_046742065.1 Oratosquilla oratoria | reverse complement strand
AGGAAGCACCATGAGGAATTCGAAGTATACTTTGATATAAGTGAGGATCTCTGCTTATGTGAAGATATTAATAGATTATTTACAGCTATTGGAATTGATCATAACCCTGAACAATAGCAACTGTACATAGATAGATCTACGAAAAGCCTCAAATCAGTATCCACCCCTGCCTATAGCATGCTTGGTACAGATGAAGGAAGAATACGACAATGTATAAAGGCTTCTCGAGAAGGTAAACTATGATGAGTTTAAATGGGATGTTTGTGGTGATTTTACAATGCGTGGCTTCTTACTTGAATTACAGGGTGGGCACACCAAGTATTCATGTTTTCTTTGCCTATGGGACAGTCGGGCTGACAATGTGATCATGGGAGATTTTGATTATAGAAACATTGACTGGGAAACCTTAGTAGGAGATCAGGAAGCGAAAAAATTCTTAGATGTGGTGCAGGATAATTTCCCAAAACAAATGATTACCGATCAGCATTAGTAAAGTAGAAGTAGTCAAGCAGATTGAAAGACTTAAAGCTACAAAATCCCCAGGTCCAGACGAATTTTTTCCGAGAATGCTAAAGGAGTGTAAATTTGAAATCTGCGACCAGTTAACTGAAATATTTAATAAATCGGTATACATTGGTTTTCTGCCCACTGCTTGGAGGCAGGCAAACGTTGTTCCTGTTTTTAAGAAGGAAGATAGATCTATATGCAACTACAGGCCAATCAGTTTGACATCGGTTATGGGTAAAATACTTGAATCAATTTAATTCATGATACACAGCATGGTTTCTCTAAGGGTAAGTCATATGTGACTAATTTTCTACCCTTTTACACTAAAGTATATAAGGCGTCAGATAACAATGATAATTACGATGTTATTTACCTTGACTTTAGCAAAGCGTTCGACAAGGTGCCACACCAGAGACTACTACATAAAATCAAAGCCCATGGCATAGGAGGAAAAGTGTTAGAGTGGATTAGAGCTTGGATTAGTAACAGAAAACAGTGGGTCACCATAAATGGAGTAAAATCTAGGTGGGGCAATGTTACTAGTGGAGTCCCCCAGGGCTCGGTTTTGGGTCCCTTGTTGTTCATTGTGTACATAAACGACTTAGACGATGGGATAAATAGTGATGTTAGTAAGTTTGCGAACGACACTAAATAGGACGCCTAATTAGGTCAGGAGACGACGCAGAGATTCTGCAAGATGATCTTAACAAATTGTTCACATGTTCGGTGAAATGGCAAATGAACTTCAATATCTCTAAGTGTAGCGTGTTAAACGTAGGGCTACACAACCCCGAAGATAGATACAGCTTAGATAACACGCTTTTAGAGAAAACTGAGTGCGAGAAAGACTTGTGAGTTCTAGTGAGTCCGGACCTTAAAACCAGGAATCAGTGCATTAGCGCCAGGAATAAAGCTAACAGAGCATTAGGTTTCATTGCTAGGACGGTAACGAATAGAAGTGCAGAGGTAATTATCAAACTCTATCTAGCGATAGTTAGACCCATCCTTGACTATGCGGTACAGTTTTAGTGTCCGTCCCACAGAATGGACATCAATTCACTAGAATCAGTACAGAGAAGAATGACCAAAATGATACATGGACTCAGAAATTTTCTCACGAAGAGAGGCTTAGGCACCTTAACTTACACTCTCTGGAAAGACGCAGAGTGCGGGGTGATCTACTAGAGGTATTCAACTAGATCAAAGGCTTTAACAAGGGTAATACAAAGAAGGTCATCATATTAAAACAATAGGGCAGGACTCGCAGTAATGGATTTTAACTGGACAAATTTAGATTTAAGAAGGAAATAGGCAAAAATTGGTTTACTAATAGGGTGGTCGACGAATGGAATAGACTTAGTAACCATGTAGTAAGCGCTGAAACTATCAGTTGTTTTAAGAAACGATTAGACAACTTTATGGATGGGGATGACAGGTGGTGACCGATACGGAGCTGCCTAGTGTAGGCCTTATGGTCTCTTGCAACCTCCTTCATTCTTATGTTCTCATGTTCTTATGAACTCTACCAGAAAGTGGAGTTGCTCCCTCGAGGAAGAGGAGGAGGAGGGAGGGAGGGAGTAATAGGAAGGGTACGTATTGCAGGAAAAGGAGGATTAAAAGAAAGAGGAAGAAGAGGAGGAGGAGAAGGGAGGGAGGGAGTAATAGGAAGGGTACGTATTGCAGGAAGAGGAGGAGGATTATAAGAGAGGAAGAAGAAGAGGAGGAGAAGGGAGGGAGGGAGTAATAAGAAGGGTACGAATTGCAGGAACAGGAGGAGGATTATAAGAAAGAAGAAGAAGAGGAGGAGGAGGAGAAGGGAGTGAGGGAATAATAGGAAGGGTACGTATTGCAGGAACAGGAGGAGGATTATAAAAAAGAGGAAGAAGAGGAGGAGGAGAAGGGAGGGAGGGAGTAATAGGAAGGGTACGTATTGCAGGAACAGGAGGAGGATTATTATAAAAAAGAGGAAGAAGAAGAGGAGGAGGAGGGAGGGAGGGAGTAATAGGAAGGGTACGTATTGCAGGAAGAGGAGGAGGATTATAAAAAAGAGGAAGAAGAGGAGGAGGAGAAGGGAGGGAGTGAGTAATAGGAAGGGTACGTATTGCAGGAAGAGGAGGATTATCATAAAAAAGAGGAAGAAGAAGAGGAGGAGGAGGGAGGGAGGGAGTAATAGGAAGGGTACGTATTGCAGGAAGAGGAGGGGGATTATAAGAAAGAGGATGAAGAGGAGGAGGAGGAGGAGGAGGAGGAGGAGAAGGGAGGGAGGAAGTAGTAGGAAGGGTACGTATTGCAGGAAGAGGAGGAGGATTATAAGAAAGAGCAAGAAGAGGAGGAGGAGAAGGGAGGGAGGGAGTAATAGGAAGGGTACGAATTGCAGGAACAGGAGGAGGATTATAAGAAAGAGGAAGAAGAGGAGGAGGAGGAGGAGGAGGAGGGGGAGGGGGTAATAGCAAGGGAATTGGTGCAGAAAGAGGAGGAGTAGGAGGAAGAGGAAGTTGGAAGAGGAGGAGGAGGAGGGGAGTAATAGGAAGTAGAGATGGAGGAAGAAATGGAGGGTGAGGAGGCGGGAGGGAGTAATAGGAAGGGAAGGTGGTGCAGGGAGGGGAGGAAGAGAAAGGAGAAATGGAGGAATAAAAGGAGAAGGAAGAAGAAGAAGAAGAAGAAGAGGAGAGTAATAGGAGGGGGAGTGATGTGTGTAGGAAGATGAGGAGGAGGAGGAGGAGGAGTAGGAGCAAAAGGAAGGAGGGAAATAGGAAGAGAAGGAGGAGGAAAAAGATGGAGGTAGAGATGGAGGAAGAAGATGGAGGAGGGGATTATTAGGAAGTGTACATATGTAGGAAGAGGAGGAGGAGGAGGAGGAGGAAGGGGACGCGGTGCAAGAAGAAGAGTAGGAGGAAGAGGAAGGAGAAATGGAAGAAGAAAAGGAGGAAGAGGAGGAAGAAGAATAGGAGGATGAGGAGAGAGGGGACCTGGCACAGGAAAAGTATCTCTTAGGAATGAAATTGCCTGACAGCAGCATGATGTATATAAAGGCCATAAAATTCGTCTCAGCCCTCTGCGCGATATACACGAAGGCTGTATCGTCACCGGTGGGATAGCCCGGTCCTGCATTGAATCATTGGTGTTGGATAAGGATGGAGAACTTTTGGCACGCGTGCCAAAACCTGGCACCCCAATGACTTTTTTACTGCACGCGAAAACCAATGCTCACATTAAAGTAGTAGTAGTAGTAGTAGTAGTAGTAGTAGTAGTAGTAGTAGTAGTAGTGATAATGATAATGATAATAATGATAATAACAATAATAATTAATAACAAAAACAAAAAATCATAAAAAAATAGAATAAATAAATGACATAAGATAAATCTCTAATTTCATTTGCATGACTCATGCTGCGCCGCTGGGTGGCCGGTTGGGGCCCTTATGATTAGAAGGTGAAGGGAGGCGACGAACTATACCATTATATTCCGTTGGCACACAAGAAAAATGGATATCAAAGGTTTGGCTGATTTAGGCACTCGCACTTAAAAAAGGTTGCCCACCCCTTGCAGAAGACCACTGTGCGTCTCCCAGCCCAGCCTGGAAACACCCCGTAGACTGGAAGCTGGAATTCTCTACTTACAACCTCCGTACAAATCCAACTACTCGTAGACATTAAGAGTAAAATCATAACCTTTCAGCTTTCGGCAAAGTCCCGTTCTTTAGCGTTGCAGAAACTTGTGAGGTATCTGTCGAGGCCAGCCCCTCCCCCCCTAAAAAAAGTTATTTCTTTTATGATACATGTTGGGCATATGCAGTCAATGTTGACGCAGGAGTTCTTCAAGGTCGCCGAGATCTCTCCCTAAGAAGAGAGAGAGGGAGAGGGAGAGGGAGGGAGAGAGAGAGAGAGGGGGAAGGAGGGAGGGGGAGGGGGGAGGGGGAGGGAGAGGGGGGAGTGAGGGAGGTAGGTTTGGACTGGCAGAGGCAAATGTCAAGAGGGAGAATATGAAAACAGGTAAAAGGTGGCGCCGAGACTAGCGGCTGTTTTAAGAAAAGATCAGATAACTTTGTGGATAGGGATGACAGGTGGTAAAGGATATGGAACTACTTAGTGTAGGAGTCCTTCTTGCCCTGAGAGGTGGCTGCTGGCCTAAACGAGGCGATTGACGCTCGCCTGTAGTTAAACTCGCCATTGAGGTTGTTCGTATGTAACGTAGAACGACAATCCAACTTGTTCAAGGTGCGAAGTTGCACACTCAAACACATACGTAACTATAATGTAAAATTAAGATGTATTACTTGTATAATGCATGACATGCACCCAATTGAATTGTTCAGTCCTCAAAATAAAGATTGGTAAGTGAACTAAGCGATGAATTAAATATAAATCTGAATGTGTTCAGATATTTCGTCTTTGTATAGAATAAAAAATATTACCTTTGCAAGTTCAACTATTTTAAGTTACGAAAACTAAAACTTCATAACAGAACAGAAGTATCAGTATTATTGCCGATACAGATAACAAATACATCTATATACAATGGATGTTATCACTTCATTTCTGAAAAATAACTTCGTTATGCCTAAGCAACGCCTACGAAACAGTGTCCAAGTTGCTCTCCGGCGGGCACAAGTAATAGTTGGATTGTAATTATACATTACAAATGAATCGCCTCGTTTAAGCCAGCTACCTTTCAGGGCAAGAAGGACATTACTTGGCCGAGCCCGGCAAGGCGTCACCAGTTCTCAGCCAATAACTTAATTGCTTTGAATCCCGCGACTTGTTTCAGCCAATCGCAGGGCTTTCCCACGTAACGAAAACTAAATCGGTCGTAAGCGAACTCACTTTATAATTCGTCAGTGCCGAGTACGGATGTGTGGTGTCTAAAGATTTGGAATTTTTTTTTTATTTGTTTGTGAAAACTAGTGTTCCGAGTGCTTTGAAAAGGAGTACTGTTGTGTTAAAGTGTTTTGTGCAACTAGTGATTAAAATGACTTGGGAGTTGGAGAGAGGCAAGATTATGGCGTATGACCCGTTTCTCAAATTATCTATTTGTTTATTTTGCTAATGTTCAGTTTGCAGTAATGGAGAAACATTTTATTATGCTTTTTTGAACACATCGTGAGTACAGCATTCAGGCGTATACCACCTGTTTCCCAAAATCCGTATAGAACAATATTCACAATCGCAGCGTTACCAGACTGTTGGATAAATCCCTTCCCAAACCTAAGGTAAGTTCTAAGATATTTCCCAGGTTCTTTGCTGCAAACTAGCTAGATAGCCCAAAGTGAAATATAGTTAATTTCGGTCTAGAACCCAACAGATTGTACAATTTCTGCGAACCCAGCGTTGGTCCGGTAGATAGTACAGGTGGGAGGACCGTTGGGGGATGGGCTTGGTCACGTAGTCCCAGTGAATGACGTAATGGCCCCAGTGCTCAATCCTGCTACCTATTTCTTTTATCTTTATATCTGTCTATATTTATATTTCTTTCTATTTTCTCATCTTTATTAAGGGCATTGTTGCCAAACTTCCAGTGCATCCAAGGAGGTGCTTATAACCCTTCCATGCGTACTTTAGGCAAAATTTTACAAGCGATGGTACTGCCCAGTTCATTGGCACTATGACCGAGGGAATATTGTAATGGTAGCATTGAATATTCTTTGTATATTATACATATGTACTTGTAGTGTTGTATATTCATTAGTGTGTATTGATTTTATTATTGCCGTTGTATATTTCCGTGTGCATTTTTTGTAGACGAACCATGCGATTTGTATATGTTTTTCCCGCGCTAAGAAGCTCCGCGTCGCGTCGGTCAGTCTTGGCTTTGCTCCGAAGTGAGCGCATGCTTGTCTTTGTAGTGCTGTACAATTACTAATTTAGTCATACTCACTGTTGCATTGACCACCCTATAGTAATATCAATAAAAGTGCCATCAGCTAAGGAAAGGTCTTGGGCGTCGCCAAGGCGATGAATGAAATCGCCTGGCGACAGAAGCTATGTCGGAAAGTCTAACACGGAAGGGAAGAGGTGCAACTGTTCACAGATGTTAAGCCCCGTCCACACGGAGCATCACGCATCAGCGACTTGCTGCAGTAGTCGTGTTGAAAACTTGACACTAGCGTCTGGACGGGCTGCATCACTGCGAATACCTTGCGCGAGCAACAAGAGCTCAGTCATCATTTGGCTTTCACGGGAATAGAATGGCTGCCGTCGCTCTACTCATTAAATCATTAAACCACCACAGCTTTGGAGTGTATATATTTTTCGTGCCAGCACCAGACTTCTTTGATGCATTGATGGCAGTCATTTCCCTGTGAAACTGTGTTTTCAGTGTATGAAGTTTTTTGGTAATGTCTTCATTCCGCACATTACATTTTGTTAAAGAATATAAGTCAGCTTTCGATGCTTGTAGTTTTTATATTTCTCATCTTATATTCTTTGCACTTGATATTCCAAATGGCTGGGTACTGCTTTAGTAGCTTAATGAAATGTAATATAATAGTCTTCGTCCACTCGAACGGCTTTGCGGAAGTTGCTTGTGCCATTGTATGAAAATAGAAGAGCGAAGCAGAGCGCGTGCGTTCTCTTCTTCAACTGTCATTGACACGGCGCAGCGATTCGAAATCGGTACGCCCCATGACTGCTTTCATAATGCTGCGACGAATTGAGTCACGTTTTTCAACTCATCGCGCATCAAAATGCTACGTGTGGACGGGACCTAGTGTAGCAGGTGAATGGCGCCATATTGCGCGCGCGCACACACACACACACACACACACACACACCTGAGAGCTCTCTTCCGGGAGGGAAATAGTTGTCGATCACGAGTACAACACGTGATCCAAGATAATGGTGAATCGCAGACACCTCGTGGTGTAGTGGTAGCCTGCCACTACGGTGGTCCGAGTTCGAATCCCGCCCAGATCTGAAATAATTTCAGTATTGCTGCTCTGCGGGTCGTTACTCCAACTCGTGGGCGGGGAGTTGTGTGTGCGTGTAAGGTCACAGCATTACCCATAGATGGGTCATATATGAACTCAGAGCTCTCTTCAGACAGGGAAATAACTCGATCACGAGTCCAGCACGTGATCCAAGACCATGGTGAATCGCATACACAATGTACGCTTACATCATAAGTGATTGCATTACTTGATATGTAGATTACATAAGTGCGGGTAAAGGAGAAGCAATTGACCATATCATTAATATCACAAAGCATTTATGTGTGATGCTAACCACACATCAGATATATCAAATTTAATCTCTCATCTAATTAAACCTCCAAGATGTAATGGAAATGGTTCTGAACTCGCGTCCAATACCTGTGAACTGTTTTTGAAAGAACAACAACAATATCCAATTTGAAGTTGCCAACTATATATTTTTTCTAGATTTGTTGGCGCTACGTTGTCAAGATCAACAATCGCAGAGTATCCATGTTAAGATAAAGTACCTCACATATTAGCTTGTAAAGTGTAGCAACCCCAGAAATGAGTTTGGAAATATAAATCCCCAACAGTGACGATCATTTGATTAAAGTTAGGTTTGGTGAGGTTAGGTACAGATTTTTACTTTAAGCTTTCTAACTTTTTTCACTTTGATGTCTATTTTATTGCTTGATAGTGAATATATTCGTTCTTGTTAGTTAAAATTAATATATCTTATGCTTAAAATCATTGCGTTATGAATAAATTTTAAATATTTCTTGTCATAAATCATCGAAAAGGGGCAGAGGTCTTTTAGAATTTTCAATAACTTTTGAAATTAGACATGCGTTATGGGAAATTCGATATATATTATGTACAATTTATTTTTAATAATACAAGACGAATATTAATCACCAGAATAATTTATGAATTGTAATCCACAAGAGATATTATGTAAGGAAATCAAATACTCAGGTGTTTTGATTTTATTTAGTAATGATGAATTGTCATCGCTAGGTACTGGATGGTGATGCTTGTGACGTCAAGTCGCCGATCTGTGGGTGGTTATGTCGACAATAATCGATAGTTTTCTTTGAGTTAGAAATGTACAATCATCGGACTTTGTAAAGATGCGTAATACAAGCTAATGTTTGGGGTGGGTGATCTTAACCTAACTTTAATTAAATTGTCGTCACTGTTGGGTAGATTTATATTTGCAAACTCGTTTCTAGTGTTGCTACTCTTTACAAGCTAATGTGTGGGGTAGCTCTTACCTGGTTCTCTTACCTGGTGGGCTTCTCATCCACATCCAGCTTATGATGTAGGCAAGGAAGCCGCACTCTGCTGATACGCCAGCCCATAATTCTACACATGACCTTTATATATTAATTGCAACTGGCTGGAATAGTGTATCATAAGCAGCAACATTGCATGGAGCTGTGTCAAGGTGTCGATTGGTACTGCCTTATGCAATATAATCAAATAATATATCACCGAGATAAGCTGCAAGACCTCGTTTAAACACATCAATATCACTGCAGTTAACAAGTTCTGCTGGCAATTCATTCCACAGATTCACACATCTAATACTAAAATGCCTTCTCCGTACTTCTACTTGTTATCTTGACATAAATACTCTGGTGTTGCTTGTATATATAATCCCAATAATCTATGCTTGCTGTGTCGAGATCACAGTTTTCATTGTTCTCTTAAGATCATGAAGCTGAGCTATCCGTTTATGATTTATGTCCTAAAGACGCTTGAAAATGTACAACTCCTGAAGTAATCATGTTTGGGTTTGCTTTATAACCACGTGATTCGGTCATGTAGTTCCACGACTGTATCAAAATGTATCTTAAATTTCTAAGTACATTTTTATCTCAAAAGATAAAAATTATAGCAAAGATAATTTTTTTAATATGCTATATACTTTCTTAATACTATTTTCTCTCGTAAGAAAATTAATCTGCCCCTCATATCTATGTCTAGTTTTCGTTTTATTACCAGAGAAACCTAACCAGTAAAGTTTCAGTAATGCTCTTGATGCTTCTGCATTGGACCAAAGAATAGCTGGAAGAGTATCAAGTGTAATGCCGATTCAAAATCCACACACTGAAGTTACATTTCCAGTCGTGTTCTAAAAACAGGTGTGTGGTAGACTTGTTAATTTTCTTCTATTTTTTTCTTGATTTCATCCTCTTCTATTTCTTTTTGTCTTCTCGTTTTCATCTTTTTCTTCTCATTTTTATCATTTTTCTTTTTCTTCTCTTTTTCATAATTTTTTCTTTTTCTTCTCTTTCATAATTTTTCTTTTTCTTCTCATTTTCATCATGATTTTCTTTTTCTTCGCATTTTCATCTTTTTTCTTTTCGTTTATCATCTTTTTCCTTTTCTTCTCATTATTATTCTACTTTTCTACTTCTACTATTCTTTTTTTCTTTGTCTTCCTTTTTTTCTATTTTCTCCCTTTTCCTCCACCTCTTCTCCTTTCTTCGTACATAGGTAAATTCACACATACATGCCTCCATACATACATATATACATACGAGTACATATACACAGATATGAACAAATCCACGAATGAATAGTGGATTGGATAGTTTTATCAATGCTGGTACTATTTGTCTACTAATGACGTTGTAATGCACGGATTTTAATTTATCTATACGAGTATGCATGTGTGTGTGTGTATATATATATATATATATGAGTGGAAAGGGTGATGAGGTAAACGCCAAAAAACCGTTGGAGTTTTATTACTAACGTTTCGTCCTTAAAGGACTTCCTCAGTATACACTAAGAAAATATTTACAGCTTATATATTTCACTTTCCTTACCCCGTTCCTCCCCTCCTATCTCCGTCCTTCCTTCGTTCCGCTTCACCTCAAACAAAATCGCTGGTGTCATGGGTTGCTTGCTGGGTTTGGCCTGAGATAACGTAATGAGTGGAACTTTAGGAATCTAGGGGTAAGTCGAGTTCCAGATGAGAAGCGAACCCACAACAATAAACGTGGAACGTATAGGTAAAATACGTTCCGAGAAAAAGCTCTATTTGAGACTGAATGTAAGTAGAAATTATAAGGATTATGGTTGAGGTAAGATAGACGTCTGCACGAAACTTAACTAATTGTATTTACACAAACAAACAAAAAATAAAGTTTTACTAATCATTTAAGTACACTCAACGTACACTGAGACAATAAACTTAGACAAATGCATACAAGACAAATAAAAGTTCAATACATAGAAAACACATAACAAAGATATACAAGTCCAAGCTTGGCCTACACTAAATACTTGCGTACAAAACAGCAATGCACCAATGCACAGCGTCGAAGAGGTGAGACCTTGGGTGGTGTGAAGGTATGAGAGGGTGGACAGCCGGGGAGGCTTTTTATACCCTAGGTAGGCGGGGTCAAAGCTTCATGGCGAGATTCGAACTCGAACGTTGTACGGACGTACATCGGCTATGAGTCTTGTTCGAAGCAGTGAGTAGTAGGCGGGCGATTTGAAAATCGGTTGATTCACGATTGGCTATAACACCCCCCGCCGGAAGTCCAGCGTAACGGGGAGCAGCTGGACTAGAGAGTCCGTAGCCACCGTGAATCGTCTAGAAGGCTGGTCGCTTCCCTAGACAGGGCGTCAGCAATTAGGTGGTCTTCTTTTCTGATGAAGACTATGAGGAATTTGAAGACTTGGAGGACAAGGGCCTATCAGAGGACTCGTTGATTGAAGATACGGGCCCTCTCAATGAAGGTAAGAGGGTTGTGGACGGTTTCCTGTAGCGAGACCCCTCCTATCCCTTCTCCCGTTGCTTCTACGTGAAGGACGAAGGGGTGGGAGTAGTCGGGGGTCTTCAACACCGGCTCGCCGCTCGGGAACTGCCGAAGGGTCTCGAAGGAGCGTTGGCAGACTGGGGACCAGACCAATTTCTCCGTGGGATTGGAGAGGGAGGTCTCCACGTTCGCCTGCCTTGGACGGTACTGGGAGCGCCGGCGATGCCCAGGGGGAGCAGCTAGGGGCAGCTACTTCGTTCTCCAACCGGCAGGTCACTTCTTCCTGCATCTTCTCTGCCTTATGGGGGTAGAGGCGATAAGGGGTCTGGCGGTTAGGAAGAGCATTAGTTTGCAATTCTTTGGCATGAGTAAGGGGCCCAAGACACTGAATAAGGTCAGCAAGGAGGGCAGTTGGACTTGAGAGCCGTTGTATCGACTTCTCGTATGTTAGGTTCATTTGTAAGGGGGGATTTTACAATGCATGATATAGGTCTCTCTAGCGCATCAGTAGGGTTTCTATGGACATACTCTCGAGCCTTTATTTTGTGTTGAGAGGGTTTTTTCTTAGTGAAGATTTTACCATGGGACTTGACGTCTTTAAAGGTATGTTCACAGAGGGGAAAGTTACCTCTTACTACACGAGTCATAGGTTTACGAGGACCGTAAGATTTTGGTTCAGTACACTGGGTAGGTGCTTTCGATTTACTCGGGCACTTTGACACTCTGCAACCTGGCTCTGGGCATTGAGTGATGTGATGGCCAGGATTCTTACAGTAACTACAGAAAGAGTAGAGAGGGGTAGGGATAGAGGTCTTTCCTGCCTGCTTATTACTGGGAGTGGAGAAGAGACCTACTGATGGCTTTACAACATGGCTCGCCCGCTGTACGTTCAACCTATTAAGTGCTGCGTACTCATCGGTAAGTAGTGCTGCTTCAGTTAAATTGAGTTCATCTTTCTTATTTATTAAATTCACATTTAAATGAAGCATGATGTGGAATGGAATTATGTTATTAAATTCCTCGAAGACCATCAAGTTAACGAGTTGATCGTAAGTCTTTACTTTGGTGGCAGTGAGCCATTGCTTAAAGATTCTGAGTTTTTCAGAGACAAATTCGACAAATGTCGAGTTAGCAGTTTTGGTCAAATTTCTGAATTTTTGACGGTAAGACTCAGGAGTAACTTGATAGGCATTGAGGATGCTAGATTTGACTATTTCATAGGATGAGTATTCCTCAAGACTGTTGAAGACTTTGGCGGCTGTTCCTATCAATTTGCTTTGTATGATCCAAACCCATTCTTCTACTGGCCAGTTTACGTGCTCAGCTAAACGTTCAAATTGCCTAAAAAAGGATTCTGGGTATGACTCATTGAAGTTGGGAAGGGAGGCAATTTGGGTATTTAATAGGTGGATAGTTTTATTTTTCCTATCTATGTCAGACAATTTTAACTTTCGTATTCTACTGTAAGTTCTCTCTCACGCTCACACTGTCTTTCTCTGGCATGCACACGGTCTTTCGTTCTTTTATTCTCAGTAATTCAAGCTCCCGTTCTTGTCTCATTCTCTCTCTCTAATTTAATTTTCTCTAATTCTAAAGAAACTACTGGTTTATTGAAGGGAGATTGGGGGAGAGCGCGTGCTTCAGGCTGCAAGGAGGGATCACTATCACTTACAGGGTCTCCTTCAGTTACGTCACGAGCACTTTCCTGACTCAGTAGTTTGGATGCATCGGCGTCCAGTATGAGCAAGTCTACCAGGGATTCGATTACCACTCGTTTGAGTTCATCTTTACATAATCTAGTAGGAGCATTAATTTGGTAGGTTTGAGCCAACAGTTTCCAATCATCCATTTTGAGATCATACTCTAACTGATCCACTGAGGGATTTTTGATGAAAGTTTCTATGTTAAAAGGCATGGTTGGTGTATATACACGAGAATTCCACTCCAGGGATATTAGTATAAACCAATACTTGGACTTCACACACGAAAAAATTGATTAAACCCCTGTTCGGGGGGAGTGAAATCTATGGTGGGTCTCCATAAGAACCCGGTCTATGAACATTTAGGGTTGATTCACACTATCGGTCCGGTCACGCTCCACTCTCGGTCTGCTCTCGGTTCTGAGGCATTCACACGTACGGTCCGCTCTCGCTCCCGTCATCGCCCCTCCCTCGATACCAGTAGAAGTCTTACCATCAGTTACGAAGGAAGTGTGACTTTTCTGACGCCGAGTTGGCAATATTCGCTATTGCACTTGATGAAGAAGAAGAAGAAGGAAAACAAAATAGAAAAAGAAAGAGATTGTGGGTTCATCCTATGTTGCAAGATAGGAAGACTGAAGGAGAATTTCATACTCTGTATCCTCGTCTTATTGATGATGAGAGTAAATTCCACAGCTATTTCAGAATGAACAAAGGAACATTTGAGAAAATACTATCCAAAATTGAGGATGACTTGAAATGTACAAGAAGATGCTGCACTTCCTGGCACTGATGTGCTTGCACCATACGTTATAATGGGAGATGAGGCTTTCCCACTGAAGAGAAATTTGATGAGGCCCTACCCAGGTTCACAGACTGAACATAAGATAGAGAAGAGGATTTTTAATTATAGATTATCTAGAGCCAGGAGGATAGTTGAGTGCACATTTGGTATTCTAATGCAAACCTTCAGAATATATTTAAGGAAACTTAAAGCTATGCCTTCTAACGCTAATGCAATCATTACAACAACATGCATACTTCACAATCTGATACACCCAAATGCTGTTGCATTACCAGATACTGTTGTCATGCCTCCATCAAACACAGTACGTCCAATGAGAGGAAGAGGGGGAAATGCTACAAAGGAGGCTTTTGGCGCGAGAGAAACACTGAAAGATTATTTCAGCTCCCCAGCTGGTTCAATGCCTTGGCAAAATGATAAAATATAAGTAGACAAACAAACTTGTGTAGGAATATTTGTTGAGTGAGCTAAGGAGATGCATTTCCGCAGTGGATAATAGGTTGTTATTATACATATGGAATTTCTTTCTTCGGTTAATAATGTGTATTTTTTTCTCTCGGTACCTTGGCAATATGATAAGTATGCAAACATTATCACTGTAGTGCAGCGAAGTCAGGTCATACAGCTCTGGTTTACCTTTTGACTAATTCTATTAGCATTTCATCTAAATCCACAAAATTAAAGTAAGTTTTGTAGGTTATATTGTATTCAGTTGGTGCTTATGAATATCCTCGCTGTACGCATTGTCATTGTATCAGTGATAAATAAAAAGAAAATGTATTTTTATCATTTTTCTAACTTTCTCATGATCCCATTGTGGTGTTTCCTTTGGATTATCCATGGTTTGGTAGGACAGAGGGTAACACTACTTGCTTATATGAAGGCTGAATCTCGACTGGAGTGGAGCAGGACCGTGGCAACTGAGTTCACACTGGCGCTCACGGTCCAGTCTCGCTCCAGTAAAAATATCTTTTGACGGAACCGTGACCGGAGCGAGACTGGAGCGAGAGCGCCAGTGTGAATGCTTCCATTGAAATTAATGAGACAATATTGGACCGGACCGAGAGCGTAGCGGGAGTGGAGCGCGACCGGACCGATAGTGTGAATCAACCCTTATCGTATAGACGGTGTGTATACTATGGTTCAGCGCTCAAACTACACGTCCGTAACTTTCGTGTAGTTTGCTTCGAGGTTTCCCGATAGGAAAGAGGATAGTTCACACATAGACTGTCGCTGAATCAGAATATGGCTAACTAATGGTCTGAATCTTAGAATACACGGCTTACTGTACAGGTATAGTTAACTTTCGAAGCTGTGGGGGGATAGTATAAATCTCCTAGGCACAGTTACTGAGGAAAGGTCACTATAACGGGGTCGTAACTTTTGTTCGACGTTAGGGCTACAGCAAGTGGGTAATTTAGGAAGATCGCTAGTTAACTCGGGAGGGAGGTGGTAGTCGAGTACCGGTAAGTTACTTGGATGAGTTACTGCGAACTTAAGAAATAGGGGGTTCTCCTTTGGAACTGGTTGAATATGTCGGACATATGAATGTCGGGGTCTCACACACTTCGAATAATCGATACCTTACAGTTTTGTATCCTATCATCTAACCTAACGTATTGATAATCAAGCACACATTGAACACATGAGTTTATATCCTACCATCTAACCTAACGTAATATTGAAAATTTAAATAAAGCATAAATAATTCAGTGACGGTGAGTGTACGGTAATAGACAAAGTGACAATCGAACGTGTTACTGATATTTGACGTTAAGAGGTTAGCAGACTTCGATCTTACCTACGAGTCACTAATCTATTTCACGTAGATATAGAATACCATATATCCCTTGGCAGGCCCCCAAATTGTCATGGGTTGCTTGCTGGGTTTGGCCTGAGTTAACGTAATGAGTGGAACTTCAGTCGAAATCTAGGGGTAAGTCGAGTTCCAGATAAGAAGCGAACCCACAACAATAAAAGTGGAACGTTTAGGTAAAATACGTTCAGAGAAAAAGTTCTATTTGAGACTGAATGTAAGTAGGAATGGTGAGGATTATGGTTGAGGTAAGATATACGTCTGCACGAAACTTAACTAATTATATTTTACACAAACAAAAATAAAGGTTTAATTATCATTTACGTACACTTAACGAACACTGGGACATTAATAGACAAAATACATACAAGACAAATAAAAGTTCGATACATCAAAAACACATAACAAAGATATACAAGTCCAAGTTGGCCTACACTAAATACTTGCGTACAAAAACAGCAATGCACCAATGTACAGCGTCGAAGCGGTGAGACTTCAGGTGGGTGGTGAAGGTATGAGAGAGAGTGGACAGCCGGGGATGCTCTTTTTATACCCAAGGTGGGCGGGGTCAAAGCTTCGTGGCGAGGTTCGAACTCGAACGTTGTACGTAAGTACATCGGCTATGAGTTCTGTTCGAAGCAGTGAGTAGTAGGCGGGCGATTTGAAAATAGTGTTGATTCACGGTTGGCTATAACAATATATATATACATATATATAAACATACATACATATACATACATACCCCCCCACATATATATATATATATATATATATATATATATATATATATATATATATATATGTATACAGGCATAATATATGTATGTATGTATACATGCATATATATATATATATATACGTACATATATATATATATATATATATATATATAAACATATGCATACATATTAATATATATACACATAGAGACATGTACATATATAGATATATACATATATACATGCATATACATATATATATATATATACATATATATATATATATATATTTACATACATATATATATGTATATATATATATATATATATATATATGCATACATATATATACACACATATATATATATACATATATACATATACATATATATATACATATATATATGTATATATGTATATATATACATTTATATATATATATATACATACACACACACACACACACACACACATATATATATATATATACATATATATATATACATATATATATATATACATATATGTTTATATGTATATATATACATATATATATACGTATATATATATACATATATATATATACGTATATATATATATGTATACACACACACACACACATACACACACACACACACACACACATATATATATATATATATATATATATGTATATATATGTATATATATATATGTATATATATATATGTATATATATGTATATATATATGTATATATATATATATATATATATATGCATCTATATATACAGATATATATATAGATATGTCGATGTATTCACTATCTGGGATGACAAAGTGGGCTCTTTCAACGTTTTTCTTGATAGTCTCAATAATTTAACACACAACATTAAATATGAAGTAGAATGGGATATTGAAGGATGAATACCTTTTCTTGATATATTAGTGATCAGATGTTCAGAAAATTTGTCTTTTGCAGTATACAGGAAGCCTACTCATACGGGCAGTTATTTACATTTTTTCAGTAATCATCCGGATAGTATAAAATATACTGTTGCCTCGGGCCTTTAAGAGCTCTTCGGATTTGTAGCCCGGAATTTCTCAACTCAGAACTTGAATTAGTACGCACTCAATTACTAAGCCAAAACCAGTTATTTTAGAACAACCAATTCCAACACAAAATGTGTCTGGGAAAAATAAAATATTAAACTCCTTTATAATGAATCTATACATGCCGCATCTGAATTATTACCCAGTAACCAAACTAGGATCACTTTTAGTTACCC
>NC_134797.1:16532529-16538324 GCF_046742065.1 Oratosquilla oratoria | reverse complement strand
TTGGAGTAACACTCGGCAAAAATATTTTCTTTAAGGTATATATCAATTTTTACAGCAAAAGCAAACTGAGCTTGAAAACTCATCAAAGCTCAATCTGCTGTTGCATACAATTCAATATGCCTTAAATGATATATATATATATATATATATATATATATATATATATATATATACTGTATATATATATGAGATGATTAATGTCGTAGCACATTAGTGAAATGAGATTTGTCTCCCACTATCGGAAAATAAAATTAAAAACAAATATATCTGTATATTTCTTCAGCTTTCTATGGTCCTCTTCAGCAGATAAGTACATAAGATGGGATAGTATGATATATATACAGAGAGGTGGTATACAATGAGGAGGCTCAAGTAACATGACTTCAGTGGAATAACCGATGACCGAGACCGGTCCTATGACAGTTGATAACATTATGTAAACATATATACACACACATATGCATATGTATATATATATATATATATATATATAAATATATATATATAAATATATATATATATACATATATATACACATATATATATACACTTAAATATATACATATACACCTATATGTATAGATATGTACATACTATAACACTTATGTATTCATACATACATACGAGTATATATGCATATATATTATGAACTGCATGTGTACATTACATGATGTATACATTACATATTGAATATGTATCATACTGTATATTGAAAATGAAATATATCATGTAAAGATCACTGTGTATCATATGTGTTTTAACATTGATCACATGTATTATAATGAATTACATATACTATAGTTATGTGAAATACGATATATGTACATAAATTCAAGTGGAAGATTTTGCCTGTGTGGTGTTGGGTAGGCCCCTTTCCCATTTTCCCACGAACTCATCGGAGAAGACGGAATTGCGAGAGACCGGAGGCCCCTTGGCCGCCTGGTGTCAGGGAGGTTGGGTGATTCCTTTTCTGCTCCATGGTCAACACAACCAGCTGCCTCAGTGTACAGGCGGCTTCAGCCACAATCCGCAGAGCAGTCCTCGAGCGCTGGGAGGCTCTGGTGAGCGAATTTAAAGGCTTCAAGAACGGAAGCCTCTTCAACAAGCTCTGCGTTCTCACCAACCTCATCATCCTTCTCTACGTCGTATTCCTCGTTTCAGCGTCTCAGGAGCCACGATGGAGTTATCTAGACGATCGTGATGCTAAAGTGGACTTTGGGACCTATGAAAAGTATGTCAAATGGCTCCCATACACAGAGAAAGACGGAGAACATTTCTTTCTCGTTCACTATAGTAATATTTATAAGATTCTCCTCTTTCTGAGGATCTTCTACAAGACTTCTTCGACAGCAAGAATCTACAGCTGTTTCCTTCCATCTTTCGAGGATCCTTGGCGCCTCGAGCAAACAGGCGACCTGATCAGTAAAGTGATCATTGATCACTTTACTGCTTTTTACCTCAGCAACGTTGTCAGGGAAGCCATCAGACTCCTGCACGTTGCTTCCGCGGCTCTCTTTCTGGAAGTACGTTTTACCAGTTCCGCTTGACCTATTTCCAGTTTGACCGCGTCAGGTTCATCTCCGGTTTCGAGAACGACACAAGGTCTTTCGATCTCTTCCCACAGTGGTTCAGGGCCTCCATCTTGCCTGAAATGAAGATCATCGGAGACAACGAGCTCCACTTCTCGTGCACAGATCACACCATGCAGTACTACGACATCTTCTTTACGAGCCTCTACTTCTGGAACATGTTCCTCATCGTTGCTGGACTCGTGACCATCGCCAGGCTTCTTCTCATGGCGGTGCCCTTCGCACGTAGGATCTTTGTCAGAAGTCCTTCTTCGCAGACCCGATGGGTTCTGAATCAATTCTTCAGCAAGGCTGCAGCCAGCGAGATTTTCATGCTGAACCATCTGCAGTCCATTTACGACAGTGCAACTTTTAGTAAACTTGTCGCGAACATCCCTCAAGTCGAGAAGATTTCGACAACTGGTTTTGAAAAATGGATGAAAGACTCCGAAAATGGCATCAATCCTGTATGAACTGCATTCGAAACGAGAGGCTAAGTAATTAAAAATTTCGAATACATCAGTACATTGAAAAATAGAATTTTGAAAAGAATAAACAAAATTCTTCAAAACATTTCACACCGTGTGTGTGTGTGTGTGTGTGTGTGTGTGTGTATGCGTACAAGTATTTATCTATGAAAAAATGTGAATTATTCATTTATTTTTTCTCTGAGCCTATATACATTTGTACTTACATTTCAACTGGATTTATCTTTCCTTATCAGTGGACCTCTTAAAGTATAATTGTCTTTTATATATTTTTTTGTATACTGTGTATGCATGTGGGAGATATATACACACAGACAGTTCGATGACCATAGGTTCCATTCAAAACAGGAAGCACTATGGACTTGCGATCAGACGTCTTATTTTTATGAAGACCCCATTAGCAGGGTACTTTTCGACACCGAAGACATCTTTAAGAAACAATGTCGCCCACACATACTCACTCATGAACACACACACTCATGAACAAACACGCTCATGAATACACACATGAACAAACACACACTCATGAACACCCACACACACGTTCATGAACACACACACCCACGTTCACACACGTTCATGAATACAAACACACACACACACACACACACACACACACACACACACACACACACACACACACACTCGTTCATGAACACACACACCCACGTTCATGAACGAACGAACGAACGAACATACACACACACACACACACACACACACACACACACACACACACACACACACACACACACACACACGCGCGCGCGCGTCATTACTGCGGTTCGAGTTGGAATCCTGCCCAGGAGTGAAATAATTCCAGTATTGCTGCACTTCGAGTCGTTACTCCAACTGTCGTGGACGGGAAGTTGGTTGTGTGCGTGTAAGGTCACAGTATAACCCAGAGATCGGTCATACGAGCTCTCTTCCACACGCGGACACAGACACACAAACTTTTCAAGTTCTTAGATCAACTTTGTACATTCTAGAACAAGTGTTTTTAAAGTAGAGCCTCAATACCCCCAAGGGGTATTTATATATATATATGTATATATATATATATATATATATATATATATATATACATATATATATCTATATATATATGTACATATATATATTAATATATCTAGACTTTGATACCGTCCCACACGAAAGACTACTTACTAAATTAGCTTTACACGGAATAAGTGGTAGCCTATTAGGTTGGACTAGTAATTGGTTGAATGGTCGAAAACAGAGAGTTGTTTTAAATGGATAAACTTCTAGATGGAAAAATGTTACAAGTGGAGTTCCTCAGGGTTCCGTTCTTGGGCCACTTCTATTCATAGTATATATAAATGATATAGACCATGGACTAAAATCTACTGTTTCCAAATTTGCTGATGATACAAAACTGTGCGGAGTGGCAAATGATCACTCATACCAATTAGATATTCAAGAAGATTTAGATAAATTACAGCAATGGTTTGAAAAGTGGCTAATGAAATTTAACACAAGTAAATGTAAGGTAATGCGCATAGGTAAAAATAACAGTAAGTACGATTACAAGTTATTTGGAAATTTGTTAATAAAAATGGATAGTGAAAAAGATCTCGGCGTAATTATCAGTAACGACCTCAAATCATCTAAGCAGTGTATTTCAGCCTCTGAGAAAGCAAATAAGATTCTGGGACTCATTGCGCGATCTTTTGATTTCAAAAGTCCATCACTCATTAACAAGCTATATAAATCGTTAGTTCGTCCACATTTGGAATATGCTGTTTCCGTATGGTCACCGAATCTCATTAAAGACATTGACAGACTGGAAAAAGTACCTCGGCGAGCCACAAAACTGATTCCAAATATCAAAAATAAATCATACGAAAATCGACTAAAACATATGAATCTGTTTTCCCTAAAAAAGCGTAGACTCAGAGGTGACTTGATACAGGTCTTTATAATTCTAAAGGGAATTGACATCAAAAGTGACCAAATTTTCACATTGAATGAGAATCAGACAAGAAATAATGGTCTCAAACTGTCCGGAAATAGATTTAATTTGGAAGTAGGTAGAAACAACTTTGACAACCGTGTAGTTAATGAATGGAATAAACTTCCTGCACAAGTAGTGCAATGTAGTTCAGTTCGAAGCTTTAAGAATAAAAAAAATTATATATAAGAATCGATTTTTTTCATCTAAATCAGACTTGATTTAAATAGATCTTTTTATATAGATTTTAAATATTGTGGGATTGCTATCTGATATGCGATCTGGTTATTAGATAACATTTTTAGTATATCAATATAAGGAGCAGTGTTATATAGACTTGCCACAAGTATACAAGGAACGGTATAAGCCGTATGTGAGGATGGTATGCTCAGGTTCACTCGACTCCTCCAAGAGTTTTCTCATCTTAGTGACATTTTCTGCATTGTCTATCACAACATTTCCAATGTGACAACCAAAATCTTGTTCATCCTTCTTGATCGAATTTTGTACAAGTTGTAGAAGATATTCAGCAGTGTGAGGTTTCACTGGTGTGTCTATTGTGTCAACTAAATAAATCTGACCGGTGGATGTAGTTAGAGTGACACATATTATGGGCTCGTTATGGATGTTAGACAACCCATCAATTGAAAGACATATAGTTTCATTATTCAGGTCATCTGCACACTTTTCATATTCCTTTTCATACACAAGATCCAAGTACTTATCAGCAATATCTTTTCTGGATGGAAGAATAAAACCTGGCCTCAGGTTCTGAACCATATTGAGAAACTGAGGATGCTGAACAAGACAATAATACCTGTTAACTCTTGCTAAAATTGGCATTTCAAAGCATAACAGTGCCTTAAAATATTTTCTTATTTAACTATAAAAGTTTATATTAACTTATACTGCATTGAATCAGTCAAGAGTTGATATATTTGTCCTATATACAATGTTAGGTTTAACATTTTTTTTAGAAGCTCTGCCATGGGATACGGGTCAGGGTTCGTATCCCATGTCAGATCTTCTAAAAAAATGTTCAATCTGTCTTTAACATACACAACTTGTCGGAGGGCTCGCCTAATACGGGGATTGGATGAAAATGAGACTAGATCTTCCAATGTTACGTGAAGTGTGGTCGGGGACTAGTACAGTCCTTTTGAACCATCACCATGTAGCATGGTCGCTAGCGTCTTGGCCTCGTGATTATCGACGCACGGGTCAGGGTTCGTATCCCATGGCAGAGCTTCTAAAAAAAAATATTCAATCTGTCTTTAACATACACAATGTTAGGTTTCTAGTTTTGATATAGTTGTCCAATATAAAATGTTAGGTTACAAAGAAAGCAATGGCCTCCACTAGCGGACCCAGGGATCTGGGTGCGCACGTCCTGTGTAATAGTAGTCCTTGATATATATATACATATATATATATATATATATATATATATATATATATATATTATACATACATATATATATACATATATATACATATATAAATATACAATATGTATACATACAAACATATATATACATATACATTATATATATATATGAAATATATACATACATATATACATACATATATATGCAAATATATATACATACATACATAGATATATATATATATATATAGATACAAATATATATACTACATATGTATAAATACATATATACATATATATACATATATATATATACATATATATACACATATATAATATACATACATACATATATATATACATACATATATACATACATA
>NC_134797.1:16515029-16525029 GCF_046742065.1 Oratosquilla oratoria | reverse complement strand
TCTTTGCCCAAGCATTCATGTCGGCAGTAGAGGAAGCAGTCTTTAAAGATGACGTCACCAAACCTTCATTATACTTCAGGTACATAGACGATATCTTTGTGTGCGCACAGTCAGAAGCCCTTCTCCAGGGATTGAGACTGCGCCTCCAGGAGGAATCTGGTCTTAGCTTCACGACTGAAATGAATAAGGATGGCAAACTCCCTTTCCTCGATATTTTAGTGGACTCTTCTTCCGGGGAATTTACAACGAAGGTGTATAGGAAACCTACGAACTCTGAGAAGTGTTTGAACTACAAAAGTGAGTGCCCGACTAGCTATAAAACCAGTGTGATTAGAGCGTATGTCCGGAGGGCTATCAAAGTGTGTTCTTCCTGGCAGGCTCTGCATACAGAATTGCAGCACATCCGCCAGATTCTGGTGAATAATGGTTTCCCAAATAGGGATTTTGATGTAATTTGTAATAAAATGTTGTGTGACCACCTTTCCCCACAAACATCCCCTAAGCCCCAATTCATTGATATATACTACCATAACATCTTCAACAAGGGTTACAAGAAAGATGAAAAAATAATTAAAGACATCATCACTAAGAACTGTCATCCGGTATCTAAAGATAAGGAAATCCGGGTGGTTGTATACTACTCCAACCCTAAAGCTAGTTCATTGGTTATTACTAATAACTTAAATAGTAATACTGAGACTATGTCTAAGACTAATTGTGTTTATGAATTCACCTGTAGCACCGGGAACTGTGTAGCCCGTCATACAGCATATATTGGTTTTACTAGATGTAGTCTCAGTAGGAGAATTACTATGCATTTACAAAATGGGGCTATAAAACATCACTTAAAGAAATACCATAACCTAACAGCCACCCGAGAATACCTAGTTTCAAACACTAGGATTATAGCAAGTAATAGGGATGTACGTAAACTTAAGCTTCTAGAAGCTATGTTTATCAGAGAATGTAGTCCTATCATTAATATCCAATGCAACATGACTTCTGTCATCGCTTTGTATAGCAGCACCAAGCTACTACCTAGCATGACCTCTCTCCGAAACCCCCCCCCCTCCACCTCCTCCTACCCACTCCTTCCATCCTCCCCCCAACCGACCCCGCAACCCCCTAACCCCCCAACCCCTCCCCCAACCCTCGTCTTCTCGTATTAATGAGATACCACCCCCGCCCCCTCTCCCGCCCTCCACCACCACCCAAGCCGGCTAGGTGCATATATATGTCACCAAGCGAAGGGTTTTCTTCGTCATTTCATCAGACCTTTAACTATTGTAAGTAACGGTCCCCATCAGCCCATGTATAGTGTTTATTTTATGTGAATTTGCGCATTTATTGATATTTGCTTCTATATTTGTATAATTGGTTAGATTTACATGTTGTTTTCTATATTTCTGTACGTCATTATTATCTATGTTACAGAATTTCCTGAAGATGTCTCTTTGTTAGACGAAACGTTGAAATAAATGAATCATTTTGGCAACTTGGTATATGCCCACCCTCTAAATGGAAGAATATTGGTTAGAAAACTGGAGAATACTCACAAGAAGATCAACAACCTCACTAACGCTGTCGATTTTAACAATGCATGCATACAAGAGAATCTGCTCCCCAGATATTCACATATATATATACATATACACATATATATATATACATATATATACATATATATATATATATCTATATATATACATATATATATATATATATATATATATATATATATATATATATGTTTTTTGACGTAGCACATTAGTGAAATGAGATTTGTCTCCCACTATCGGAAAATGAAATTAAAAACAAATATATCTGTATATTTCTTCAGCTTTCTATGGTCCTCTTCAGCAGATAAGTACATAAAATGGGATAGTATAAGATCACTGTTAACCCACTATCGGAGAAATAATAACGGAAAGTACAGAGAAACTGTATATTTCGACTACTCTCTGTAGTCCTCTTCAGCAGAATGGAGAGAACTACAGAGAGTAGTCGAAATATACAGTTTCTCTGTTCTTTCCGAATTTTATCTCCGATAGTGGGTTAACAGTGATCTTTTACAAATGTGTCATAGCATACTAGTTTCCAATGGGATAGTATGATATACAGAGAGGTGGTATACAGTGAGGAGGCTCAAGTAACATGACAAGTGGAATAACCGATGACCGATTCCGGTCCTGTCACAGTTGATAACATTGTATAAACATATATACACACACATATACATATGTATATATATATATTTATATAAATATATATATAAACTTAAATACATACATATACACCTATATGTCTAAATATGTGGATACTATAACACTTATGTATAAAAATCAGCCTTGATTCAAATAGATCTTTTTATATAGATTTTAAATATTGTGGGATTGCTATCTGATATGCGATCTGATTGTTAAATAACATTTTTAGTATATCAATATAAGGAGCAGTGTTATATAGACTTGCCACAAGTATACAAGGAATGGTATAAGCCGTATGTGAGGATGGTATGCTCAGGTTCACTCGACTCCTCCAAGAGTTTTCTCATCTTGGTGACATTTGCTGCATTGTCTGTCACAACATTTCCAATGTGACAACCAAAATCTTGTTCATCCTTCTTGATCGAATTTTGTACAAGTTGTAGAAGATATGCAGCAGTGTGAGGTTTCACTGGTGTGTCTATTGTGTCAACTAAATAAATCTGACCAGTGGATGTTGTTAGAGTGACACATACTATGGGCTCGTTATGGATGTTAGACAACCCATCAATTGAAAGAAATATAGTTTCATTATTCAGGTCATCTGCACACTTTTTACATTCCTTTTCATACACAAGATCCAAGTACTTATTAGCAATATCCTTTCTGGATGGAAGAATATAACCTGGACTTTGGTTCTGAACCATATTGAGAAACTGAGGATGCTGAACAAGACAAGTTTCTTATTTAACTATAAAAGTTTATATTAACTTATACTGCATTGAATAAGTCAAGAGTTGATATATTTGTCCTATATACAATGTTAGGTTTCTAGTTTTGATATAGTTGTCCAATATAAAAT
Organism: Oratosquilla oratoria; assembly: GCF_046742065.1. NCBI lineage: Eukaryota > Metazoa > Arthropoda > Malacostraca > Stomatopoda > Squillidae > Oratosquilla > Oratosquilla oratoria. The sequence continues at coordinate 16,521,963 of NC_134797.1, read as the reverse complement.
GTTAGGTTACAAAGAAAGCAATGGCCTCCACTAGCGTACCCAGGGATCTGGGTGCGCACGTCCTGTGTAATAGTAGTCCTTGATATATATATATATATATACATATATATATATATATATATATATATATATATATATATATATATATATATATGTATACATATACATATATACATATATATAAATACACACACACATATGTATATATATATATACATATAAATATACATATATATAAATACATATATATATACATACATATACATATATATACATATATATACATATATATGCATACATATATATATATATACACATATATATATTATATATATATATACATATAATTTACATATATATAAATACATATATATACATATATATATACATATATACATACAAATACATATATACATACAAATACATATATATACTACATATATATATATACATATATATACAGATATATATACATATATATATACATATGTATGTATATATATATACAGTATATGTATATATATACATATTATATATACATATACATATATATTACATATATATTGTATATATATACCTATATATACACCTACATATACATATATAATACAAATATATACATATACATACATATATATACATACATATACATTATATACATATACTGTATATATACACATATATACATATATATACATATATATACATATACATACATATATATATACATATACATACATATATATATACATACAGTATATATACATATACATATATATATAACATAAATATATATATATCCATATACATACATATATATATCCATATACATACATATATATATCCATATACATACATATATATATATATATCCATATACATACATATATATATATATATCCATATACATACATATATCTATATACATATACATATATACATAACTATATATACATATAAATATACATATATATACATACATATATATACATATAAATATACATATATATATATATATATACATATATATACATATATATACATATATATATATACATATATATATACATATATATATATATACATATATATATATATGCATATATATGGATATATTTTATATACATATTTATGTATATATATATACATAAATGCATATATATACATATATATACATATATACATATACACATATATACATATACACATATATACATATATACATATATGAATACATATATATATATATATATATGTATACATATATACATATATATGTATACATATACACATATATATGTATACACAAATACATATATATGTATACACAAATACATATATATGTATACACACATACATATATATGTATACACATATACATATATATGTATGCACATATACATATATATGTATACACATATACATATATATATATATATATATATACATATGTCTGTATATATTATATATATATATATATGTACATATATATATATATATACAGACATATATATGTATATATACATCTATATATATATATATAATATATATTACATATGTACATATATATATATATTATCTATATATAGACATATATATGTATATACATCTATATATATATATATATATAGATATATACATACATATATACATATGTATACATATATATACATATATACAAATATATATATATACATATATAAATAAATATATATATACATATACATACATATATATATACATAAATATATAGATACATATACATATATATATATATATATATATATATACATAACTATAAATACATATAAATATACATATATATACATATAAAATATACATATATATATATATGTAATATATATACATATATATATAATATATGCATATATATGGATATATTCTATACACATATTTATGTATATATATATACATAAATGCATATATATATACATATATACACATATATACATATATATACACATATATACATATATATATATATACATATATGAATACATATATATATATGTATACATATATACATTATATGTATACATATACACATATATGTATACACAAATACATATATATGTATACACAAATACATATATATGTATACACACACATATATATGTATACACATAACATATATATGTATGCACATATACATATATATGTATACATTATACATATATATATATATATATATATATATATATATACATATCTAATATGTACATATGTACATATATTATATATATACATATATATATAGATGTATATATATACATATATATGTCTGTATATATATATATATATGTACATATATATATATATATATATATATACAGACATATATATGTATATATATACATCTATATACATACATATATATATATATATATACATATGTCTGTATATATTATATATATATATATGTACATATATATATATATATATATACAGACATATATATGTATATATATACATATATATATGTATATATATATATAATATATATGTACATATGTACATATATATATATTATATATATAGACATATATATGTATATATATACATCTATATATATATATATATACATACATATATACATGTATACATATATATATATACATACATATATACAAATATATATACATATACATATATATACAAATATACATAGTAGTAGGCCTCCGTCAGTCGATATCGACTATGGATATTGCGCCGGAGAAAGTCATGATTTTGCTAGCGACAGTGACGGCTGTGGCTGGTGAGCCCGATGCGGGAGTGGCAGTCTCGGCCGCATTTGCTGCATGTGTGGCTTGTTGGAGTGGCTGCTGGGGTGTGTGCCTTCCGTTTGGCTCTCTTCTCACTGGATGTGGTCAGAATTTTTTCCTCTCCAGATTTCAGCTGCTTGTGAAGAACACTGCGCCATTTGCTGCGGTCGGCTGCTACCTCTTCCCAGTTCTCAGTGTTGATGTCCAGGGCTTTCATGTCACGCTTGCAGACATCTTTGTAGCGCAGTTGGGGTCGACCAACGTTTCTCTTGCCGGAGACAAGTTCACCGTAAAGGATGTCTTTGGGGATGCGTCCATCTTCCATCCTTCGCACATGGCCGAGCCATCGAAGTCTGCGCTGCCTTAGCAATGTGAATATGGTGGGAATACCTGCTCGCTCGAGTACCTGGGCATTGGTAATCTTGTCACTCCAGCGGATGCCAAGGATGCGGCGAAGGCAGCGCAGATGGAAGTTACCCAGTTTGCGCTCCTGCTTCGAGTAGGTCGTCCATGTTTCGCTGCCGTAGAGGAGAGTGCTGACAATGCACGCGTTGTACACTGCCATCTTAGTTGACGTTGTCAGCTTCTGGTTCTCCCAGACGCGGGTGGTGAGGCGTCCTAGGGTCGTAGCAGCCTTGCCGATGCGCTTGTTGATCTCGGCGTCAAGGGACAGGTTGTCGCTGATGGTGGATCCCAGGTATGTGAACTGGTGTACGACTTCGAGTTGGTAGTCGTCGATATAGATAGCTGGTGGAGTGTCCACATCCTGACTCAGCACATTGGTCTTTTTTAGGCTGATGGTCATTCCGAAGTCTTTGCTGGCCTGGGAAAACCTGTCCATGAGGCGCTGGAGTTCTTGCTCATTGTGGGAGGTGACAGCGGCATCATCAGCAAAAAGCATGTCTCTGATGGTTATCTCAGTCACTTTGCTTTTTGCTTTCAGTCGAGCCAGTTGAAAAGTCGACCGTCAGATCTTGTGCGAAGGTACACTCCTTCTGTTGATGTTCCAAAAGCATGCTTTAAGAGCATAGCAAAGAAGATGCCGAAGAGGGTTGGAGCCAGTACACATCCTTGCTTGACTCCACTCTTGATGTCAAAGGGGTTGGACATGTTGCCTTCATACTGGATCGTTGCCTTCATGTCATCGTGAAAGGATCTAATGAGACTGTGGAGTTTTGGAGGGCAACCGATCTTTGGAAGGATGTCGAACAGCCCTTCCCTGCTGACCAGGTCAAAGGCCTTGGTCAGATCTATAAAGGCTATGTAGAGGGGCTTGCGTTGTTCCCTGCATTTCTCCTGAAGTTGACGAAGGGAGAATATCATGTCCACTGTGGACCGTTCTGTTCGGAAGCCACACTGAGACTCAGGGTAGACGCGCCCAGCGAGTTTCTGGAGACGTACAAGCACGACACGGGCGTAGAGTTTCCCAGCAATGCTCAAGAGCGAGATGCCTCTGTAGTTGTTACAATCACTCCTTTCACCCTTATTCTTGTAGAGGGTGACAATCTTGGCATCTCTTATGTCTTGTTGCACGGCTCCCTCTTTCCAACACTGGCAAAGGACGTCATGGAGGGGCTGCAGTAAGGTGTTTTTTACAGCACTTGATGAGATCAGGGGGAATACCATCATTGCCAGGTGCTTTGCCGCTTGCTAGGCTGTCGATTACTTTGCAGAGGTCGGCAATGGTTGGTTCAACATCTAGTTCTTCCATGATGGGCAGGAGCTCAATGGCATCCAGGGCTGAGGCAGCAACGGTGTTCTCTCTGGAGTAAAGAGCTCAGAGTAGTGCTCCACCAACCTGTCCATCTGCTTGCCCTTGTCGGTGATCACTTCCCCACTGGTAGTCTTGAGAGGGGCTGTTTTGCTCTGTGTTGGGCCTAGAGCTGTCTTGATGCCTTCATACATTCCTCTGATGTTACCCGAAACAGCTGCAAACTGAATGGAATCGCTGAGCTGTTGCCAGTATTCATTTGCACAACGTCTTGCAGTTTGTTGCACTTTGCTTCTTACTGCTCTGAGTGCTTGCAAGGTTTTCTCGTTGGGAGAGCGCTTGTATTCAGCAAGGGCAGCACGCTTTGCATCAATAACAGGGGACATCTCAACTGAACTTAGCGTCAAACCAGTCGTTGTTCTTGGAGGTTTTCTTCCCAAAGGTTGCAAGGGCTGTTTTCTGAATGGTATCGCGGAGGTGGTCCCACTTCTCAGCTGCAGAGCAGTGCTGGTGTTCGACCGGACAGAGCTTTTTGAAGGGACTTGGCGAACTCTTCGACTTTCTCAGGGAGATGCATACCCATGGTGTTCATGCGAGGTTTGCCTTTCTGCTTAGACTTGTGAAGCTTCTTAGGTTGTAACCTGATCTTGCAGCAGACGAGGGAGTGGTCCGGTGTCGCAGTCTGCGCTGTGGTAAGTGCGGGTAATCTGCACGAGCTTAATATTGCTACGACGGATCAGGATCAAGTCCAGCTGATGCCAGTGCTTTGAGCGAGGGTGACACCATGACACCCTGTGTTGAGGCTTGGTCTGGAAGAAGGAGTTGGTCACGCAGAGACTGTTGTAGGAGCAAAACTCCAGCAGGCGCTGCCCGTTCTCGTTGATCTTGCCAATTCCAAAATGTCCAAGACAGGAAGGCCAGGAGTCATGGTCGGCACCCACTCGAGCGTTGAAGTCCTCCCAGGATGATGACATGTTCCTTGGGGGGTATGTTCTTCACGATGTTGCTGATGTTGATGTAAAACTCGTCCTTTGCTTCTGCTGTGGATGTCAGAGTGGGAGCGTAGGCGCTGACGAGAGTGACAGGACCTTCGGAGGTGTGGAGGCGGAGTGTCATCAGGCGTTCAGATCCCTTGTCTCCTGGTTCGACCATACTCAGCAAAGTGTTCCTGACAGCGAATCCAACTCCATGCTCACTTCGATCCTCTGCACTCTTCCCATGCCAGAAGAAAGTGAATTCCTTCTCCTTCAGGGTTCCGCTGTCGGCCAGGCGAGTCTCTTGTAAAGCTGCTCTGTCTGCCTATAGTCTCAGCAGCTCGCTGCTGATGACAGCTGTTTTTCTCGCATCACTGGTGCCTTGAAGGTCTTCGGATAGTCCGGGTGTCATCGTTCGGACGTTCCAGCTTCCCAGATTTAGGACTGGGCACCTGTTTTTTTGAGTTTCTTGAGTTCTTGCCTGGTGCGGGTTTTGCAACCTGCTTGTCGGTTTGATCCTAATCCCCAAGCACCCAATGAGGAAGGCAGGCTGTGGCGGGACAACACCTTATTGACTGGGGGCTGCCCAGCTATAGGCGGGCGGTAGTTGTCCAGTAAGATCCGAGGATCTTTCCCACCGTCGGAAGCAGCCCATGGCGCCACATTCTACGCCAATCGAACATTGTGACTTATAACCGGTAACTGCTGCTTCCCGTGTTGGTTCAACGCTGTGAGGCGAAGCTGGAGTGACCTCTCCAGGGCGCAAGCCTGGGCAGAAGATTATGGAAGATAAGCAGTTGCCAAAGGAACAGCAAGAACTGGTACATTTTGGGCACCAACAGTGTCGCAGGAGTTGCCGGAACGTTACTGATGTCAGCATCGAACCGCCTTAGGGACTCCATCTCCGGATTCTTCATCAGGGTTTACTCCCGATGCACTTCCCATGGTAGGTAATCCACAAGGCAGTGGAGGTTTAGGATCAGAGTTTTCCCTCTCCTAGATGAATTGCCGTACTGTGCTAGGTCCAATCTACCCATGCGGCAGGTTATACCAGGTTACATTTTACCAGTAGCAGGGACATACCCTGACCTGACCATATATACACACATATACATATACATATATCACAACAAAGATATGTCGTAGCACATATGTAAAATAATACTGATACACATATACAAATATACATATATATACAGATAAACATATATATACACATATACATATATATACACACATATATATACACACATATATACATATATATACGTATATATATACATATAATATATATACATATATATGTATATATGTATATACGGGTCAGGGTTCGTATCCCATGGCAGAGTTTCTAAAAAATGTTCACATATATACATATATACACATATACATATACATATATATACACTTATATATATATATATATACATATATATGTATACATAAATATATACATATATATACAT
>NC_134797.1:16502529-16510029 GCF_046742065.1 Oratosquilla oratoria | reverse complement strand
ATAGTAATATTTATAAGATTCTCCTCTTTCTGAGGATCTTCTACAAGTCTTCTTCGACAGCAAGAATCTACAGCTGTTTCCTTCCATCTTACGAGGATCCTAGGCGCCTCGAGCAAACAGGCGACCTGATCAGTAAAGTGATCATTGATCACTTTACTGCTTTTTACCTCAGCAACGTTGTCAGGGAAGCCATCAGACTCCTGCACGTTGCTTCCGCGGCTCTCTTTCTGGAAGTCGTTTTCCAGTTCCGCTTGACCTATTTCCAGTTTGACCGCGTCAGGTTCATCCTCGGTTTCCAGAACGACACAAGGTCTTTCGATCTCTTCCCACGGTGGTTCAGGGCCTCCATCTTGCCTGAAATGAAGATCATCGGAGACAACGAGCTCCACTTCTCGTGCACAGATGACGCCATGCAGTACTACGACATCTTTTTCACAAACCTCTACTTCTGGAACATGTTCCTCATCGTTGTTGGACTCGTGACCATCGCCAGGCTTCTTCTCATGGCAGCGCCCTTCGCACGTAGGATCTTTGTCAGAAGTCCTTCTTCGCAGACCCGATGGATTCTGAAACAATTCTTCAGCAAGGCTGGAGCCAGCGAGATTTTCATGCTGAACCATCTGCAGTCCATTTACGACAGTGCAACGTTTAGTAAACTTGTCGCGAACATCCCTCAAGTCGAGAAGATTCCGACTATTGGTTTTGAAAATTGGATGAAAGACTCCGAAAATGGCATCAATCCTGTATGAACTGCATTCGAAACGAGAGGCTAAGTAATTAAAAATTTTGAATACATCAGTACATTGAAAAATGAATTTTGAAAAGGATAAACAAAATCCTTCAAAATATTTCACACCGTGTGTGTACGTGTGTGTGTGTGTGTGTGTATGCGTACAAGTATTTATCTATGAAAAATGTGAATTATTCATTTATTTTTTCTTTGAGCCTATATACATTTGTACTTACATTTCAACTGGATTTCTCTTTCCTTATCAGTGGACCTCTTTAAGTATAATTATCTTTTATACTTTTTTGTATACTGTGTATGCATGTGGGAGATAGATACAGACAGACAGGTCGATGACCATAGGTTCCATTCAAAACAGGAAGCACTATGGACTTGCGATCAGACGTCTTATTTTCATGAAGACCCCATTAGCAGGGTACTTTTCGACACCGAAGACATCTTTAAGAAACAATGTCGCCCACACATACTCATGAACACACATACTCATGAACAAACACGCTCATGAATACACACATGAACAAACACACACTCATGAACACCCACACACACGTTCATGAACACACACACACAGACATTCACACACGTTCATGAATACACACACACACACACACACTCGTTCATGAACGAACGAACGAACGAACACACACACACACACACACACACACACACACACACACACACACACACACACACACACACACACACACACACGTCACTACTGCGGTTCGAGTTGGAATCCTGCCCAGGACTGAAATAATTCCAGTATTGCTGCACGTTGGAATCCTGCCTATGACTGAAATAATTCCAGTATTGCTGCACTTCGAGTCGTTACTCCAACTGTCGTGGACGGGAAGTTGGGTGTGTGTGTGTGTAAGGTCACAGTATAACCCAGAGATCGGTCATACGAGCTCTGAGCTCTCTTCCACACGCGGACACAGACACACAAAATTTTCAAGTTCTTAGATCAACTTTGTACATTCTAGAACAAGTGTAGAGCCTCAATACCCCCAAGGGGTATATATATTATATATATATATATATATCTTTATTCAACCACAAACAACTTTTAATTCCATGCCATCGCAATCGAGACTGAGGAATCGCTCGATGGAGACATTTTGTTGGAAATTGAAACGTGGACGAGCCAAGGATTCGAACCCAGCTAACCCGTAACAAAGTTACAGTGACTTAAACCAATGCGCTATCAAGAGAGATATAAGTTGAGTACGATTTTCTTATATAAGAAAATCGTACTCAACTTATATCTCTCTTGATAGCGCATTGGTTTAAGTCACTGTAACTTTGTTACGGGTTAGCTGGGTTCGAATCCTTGGCTCGTCCACGTTTCAATTTCCAACAAAATGTCTCCATCGAGCGATTCCTCAGTCTCGATTGCGATGGCATGGAATTAAAAGTTGTTTGTGGTTGAATAAAGATATAAATTGATCGCTGAGAATAAGAAAATCGTACTCAACTTATATCTCTCTTGATAGCGCATTGGTTTAAGTCACTGTAACTTTGTTACGGGTTAGCTGGGTTCGAATCCTTGGCTCGTCCACGTTTCAATTTCCAACAAAATGTCTCCATCGAGCGACTCCTCAGTCTCGATTGCGATGGCATGGAATTAAAAGTTGTTTGTGGTTGAATAAAGATATAAATTGATCGCTGGGAACCATTCATTGTAGATGTATAATATATATATATATATATATATATACATATATATATTAATATGTCTAGACTTTGCAAAAACTTTTGATACCGTCCCACACGAAAGACTACTTACTAAATTAGCTTTACACGGAATAAGTGGAAGCCTATTAGGTTGGACTAGTAATTGGTTGAATGGTCAAAAACAGAGAGTTGTTTTAAATGGAAAACTTCTAGATGGAAAAATGTTACAAGTGGAGTTCCTCAGGGTTCCGTTCTTGGGCCACTTCTATTCATACATACATACATATACCAAGGCTTTTTCCCCCTTTCAAGGGAGGTACCCAAAAAGGGAAAGGCATAAATACACTCCCACCCATTTCATCCCTAATATACACTCCACACCCCTCCCACCCTCCCTCTCATCTGAGCACCTCCTGGATGACGGGCCATCCCCGCACCTTGCCCACCGCCCTGGGTCAGAAGCAGTGTCGCAAGACACAGCACATCCACAGCGACCCCCCGTCTCCGTCCCCCCTTGCATATAAGGAGAGGACGGGGGGAAATCCCTTCGGGCTGCGTCAAAATTTACTCACACATACTACCCCACCCCCGCCCATTCCTCCTCATGCAATCACAACATCATCCATATACAACCATTCTCCACTCACCTCTGTCTTCCGTCCTCTCCCTTCCTTCCTCAACAGACATTCCCCTCTTCCCCAAAGCCCCCTTCACCCCATCCATCCACCTCATCCTAGGACGTCCCCTCATGTTCACTCCCTCCACATCTGCCTTCCCTACCTCTTTTACTAGTCTTTCTTCACTCATTCTTTCCATGTGTCCAAACCATCCTAATATTCTTTCATCAACCCTATCTCCCAGCTCCTTTTTCACCCCTGTTCTCCTCCTCACCTCCTCATTTCTCACTCTATCCAGCCTATCTTTCTGTGATGGGGGAATTCCCTGTGGTGGGGGAAAAGAATACTGCCACCAAGTGTCCCACTTGGATCGTAAGAGGCGAGAAGAAAGGGACGGGGAGTGGGACTAGGCATCCTTCTCCCTGTAGCCCCACGGGGCATATATCCTAAAAACTTCTATTCATAGTATATATAAATGATATAGACCATGGACTAAAATCTACTGTTTCCAAATTTGCTGATGATACAAAACTGTGCGGAGTGGCAAATGATCACTCAAACCAATTAGATATTCAAGAAGATTTAGATCAATTACAGCAATGGTCTGAAAAGTGGCTAATGAAATTTAACACAAGTAAATGCAAGGTAATGCACATAGGTAAAAATAACAGTAAGTACGATTACAAGTTATTTGGAAATTCGTTAACAAAAGTGGATAGTGAAAAAGATCTCGGCGTAATTATCAGTAACGACCTCAAATCATCTAAGCAGTGTATTTCAGCCTCTGAGAAAGCAAATAAGATTCTAGGACTGATTGCGCGATGTTTTGATTTCAAAAGTCTATCACTCATTAACAAGCTATATAAATCTTTAGTTCGTCCACATTTGGAATATGCTGTTTCCGTATGGTCACCGAATCTCATTAAAGACATTGACAGACTGGAAAAAGTACATCGGCGAGCCACAAAACTGATTCCAAATATCAAAAATAGATCATACGAAAATCGACTAAAACATATGAATCTGTTTTCCCTAAAAAAGCGTAGACTCAGAGGTGACTTGATACAGGTCTTTAAAATTCTAAAGGGTATTGACAACATTAAAAGTGACCAACTTTTCACATTGAATGAGAATCAGACAAGAAATAATGGTCTCAAACTGTCCGGAAATAGATTTAATTTGGAAGTAGGTAGAAACAACTTTGCCAACCGTGTAGTTAATGAATGGAATAAACTTCCTGCACAAGTAGTGCAATGTAGTTCAGTTCGAAGCTTTAAGAATAAAAAAATTATATATAAAAAATCGATTTTTTTTTCATCTAAATCAGACTTGATTTAAATAGATCTTTTTATATAGATTTTAAATATTGTGGGATTGCTATCTGATATGCGATCTGATTGTTAAATAACATTTTTAGTATATCAATATAAGGAGCAGTGTTATATAGACTTGCCACAAGTATACAAGGAACGGTATAAGCCGTATGTGAGGATGGTATGCTCAGGTTCACTCGACTCCTCCAAGAGTTTTCTCATCTTGGTGACATTTTCTGCATTGTCTGTCACAACATTTCCAATGTGACAACCAAAATCTTGTTCATCCTTCTTGATCGAATTTTGTACAAGTTGTAGAAGATATTCAGCAGTGTGATGTTCCCCTGGTGTGTCTATTGTGTCAACTAAATAAATCTGACCAGTGGATGTAGTTAGAGTGACACATACTATGGGCTCGTTATGGATGTTAGACCACCCATCAATTGAAAGAAATATAGTTTCATTATTCAGGTCATCTGCACACTTTTCATATTCCTTTTCATACACAAGATCCAAGTACTTATCAGCAATATCTTTTCTGGATGAAAGAATAAAACCTGGCCTCAGGTTCTGAACCATCTTGAGAAACTGAGGATGCTGAACAAGACAATAATACCTGTTAACTCCTGCTAAAATTGGCATTTCAAAGCATAACAGTGCCTTAAAGATGGTTTCTTATTTAACTATAAAAGTTTATATTAACTTATACTGCATTGAATAAGTCAAGAGTTGATATATTTGTCCTATATACAATGTTAGGTTTCTAGTTTTGATATAGTTGTCCAATATAAAATGTTAGGTTACAAAGAAAGCAATGGCCTCCACTAGCGGACCCAGGGATCTGGGTGCGCACGTCCTGTGTAATAGTAGTCCTTGATATATATATACATATATATATATATGTATTTGTCTGAAATAATCTTATATATATATACATACATATAAATATACAATATATATACATATACATACATATATATACATATATATACATATACATATATATATACATATATATATATATATATATATATATATATACATACATATATATGCATATATATATACATATATATATATATACATACATATGTATATATACATATATACATATATATACATATATATGTATATATACATATTATATACACATGTATACATATATACATATACATACATACATATATATATATATACATACATATATACATACATACATATATATATATACATATATATATATATATATACATATATACATACATATATATATACATACATATATATATACATACATATATATATACATACATATTTTTGCAAATAAATCACTTGAACACGTGATCAGAAATATGCTGGTAACCACTTAAGAAAAAGAAACACAGAAATCCCAAGCACTTTCGTGTAATTCACATCCTCAGGGGAGAATATAGACAAAAGTACAATACAAAGAAAATATAAACGGAAAAGTGTAAAACTAGGAGAGGTGACAAGGCGTCATACGAAAAAATATAGGAGAGGTCACAAGGCACCACACGGAAAAATTAGGAGAGGTCACGAGTCCCACACGGAACCATGCCATTTGTCCACTCTTGGGGTTAACCAAAGTCTGCTATACCGAATTGTTTACAAATGTTCTTAATTATGTAATTATCTAATTTATACAAACCATTACTTATGTTCAAATTGACTGACTCAGTTTGTTTGATAAGGCTACTTTCAATGATGTTCCTGTTAACAACAGGATTACATGATAAAATTGACGATGCCTTAGTCCAGTCTATACAATGATTATGATCCCTCATGTGCACAAATAAAGCATTAGAGTCTTGTCCTGTTCTGACACTATATTTATGTTGCTTTATTCTAGTTGAGAGATCTTTACCTGTTTGCCCTACATAAAAATTCCCACAATCTTTACAAGGAACCTTGTATATGCAGCCACATGAATTTTTTGGAGAATTCTTAATAATCAATTTCTTGAATGTGCATGAATTGTTGAAGACTACATTAACATTCCATGTTTTGAGTAAATGAGGAATCTGAGAAAGACTTTCACTAAATGGCATGACTAAAAGATTCTTGGTTTCAAAGGGAGGTGTAGGTTGATTTCTATAAAAAGTTTTCTTGGCTTTTTTGAGAGCGTTATTTATAAAAGTCTTAGGGTACTTTAAGCTTAAACCAATGTTGAAAATATTTTCAAATTCCTCATCAATAAATTCCGGGCTGCATATGCGTAGAGCACGTAAAAACATTGAGGAGAACACTGAATATTTGAATTTGTTGTGGTGACCAGAGTAGGAGTGGACATATGACATTACATTAGTAGGTTTCCTATAAATACTGGATTTAAAACTATTGCCTTCTCTATGAATAAGACAATCAAGAAAAGGCAATTTACAATCAATTTCTGATTCTACTGTGAAATTAATAGGAGCTAAGTTATTAAGTGAAACTAAAAATGTGTCCAAATTTTCTGTAGAAGCCCACAGGCATAAAACATCATCTACATATCTGTACCAATCAGCCTGAGATGGTAAAATATTACTTAGTAACCTCTTTTCAAAAAATTCCATATATAGGTTACTTAACACTGGCGAAAGGGGATTACCCATTGCCATACCAAATTTTTGAGTGTAATATTCACCATGAAATTCAAACTTGCAATCCTTGATACATAACTTGATGAGTTCTATACAAACCAAAGGTGAAATCGGTAAAGACAACTCATCTATGGTCTCTGTGAGATATACAATCAAATCATCAATTGGGACTTTTGTAAATAAAGAAGTTATATCAAAACTTACAAGTTTGAAATCGAAATCAATATTTAGATTATTAAGTTTCTCAACTAGGTCCACATTATTCTTAATATTTGAATTTGAAATGTTACCAACTAAGGGGTTTAGTAAAGACACAAGCCATTTGGACAGCTTATACGAGACTGACCCGGTTGAACTAATGATAGGTCTTACTGGGTTAAGAGAGAAGAGTGGGGGAGTGAGAGGGGAAGAGAGTATTATAGAGAAAAAGAACACAAGTGAGGGAAAGAGAGCGGAAGTGAGATAAGAAGAGAGCAGGAGTGAGAGGGATGAGAGCGGAAGTGGAAGAGGAAGAGAGCAGGAGTGAGAAGGATGAGAGCGGAAGT
>NC_134797.1:16482529-16485029 GCF_046742065.1 Oratosquilla oratoria | reverse complement strand
GAACGAACGAACGAACGAACACACACACACACACACACACACACACACACACACACACACACACACACACACACACACACACACACACACGTCACTACTGCGGTTCGAGTTGGAATCCTGCCCAGGACTGAAATAATTCCAGTATTGCTGCACGTTGGAATCCTGCCTATGACTGAAATAATTCCAGTATTGCTGCACTTCGAGTCGTTACTCCAACTGTCGTGGACGGGAAGTTGGGTGTGTGTGTGTGTAAGGTCACAGTATAACCCAGAGATCGGTCATACGAGCTCTGAGCTCTCTTCCACACGCGGACACAGACACACAAAATTTTCAAGTTCTTAGATCAACTTTGTACATTCTAGAACAAGTGTAGAGCCTCAATACCCCCAAGGGGTATATATATTATATATATATATATATATATATATATATATCTTTATTCAACCACAAACAACTTTTAATTCCATGCCATCGCAATCGAGACTGAGGAATCGCTCGATGGAGACATTTTGTTGGAAATTGAAACGTGGACGAGCCAAGGATTCGAACCCAGCTAACCCGTAACAAAGTTACAGTGACTTAAACCAATGCGCTATCAAGAGAGATATAAGTTGAGTACGATTTTCTTATATAAGAAAAGCGTACTCATCGTATATCTCTCTTGAGAGCGCATTGGTTTAAGTCACTGTAACTTTGTTACGGGTTAGCTGGGTTCGAATCCTTGGCTCGTCCACGTTTCAATTTCCAACAAAATGTCTCCATCGAGCGATTCCTCAGTCTCGATTGCGATGGCATGGAATTAAAAGTTGTTTGTGGTTGAATAAAGATATAAATTGATCGCTGAGAATAAGAAAATCGTACTCAACTTATATCTCTCTTGATAGCGCATTGGTTTAAGTCACTGTAACTTTGTTACGGGTTAGCTGGGTTCGAATCCTTGGCTCGTCCACGTTTCAATTTCCAACAAAATGTCTCCATCGAGCGTCTTCCTCAGTCTCGATTGCGATGGCATGGAATTAAAAGTTGTTTGTGGTTGAATAAAGATATAAATTGATCGCTGGGTACCCTTCAGTGTAGATGTATAATATATATATATATATATATATATATTATATATATATATATATATATATATACATATATATATATACATACGATATATATTAATAAGGTCTAGACTTTGCAAAAACTTTTGATACCGTCCCACACGAAAAGCCTACTTACTAAATTAGCATTTACACGGAATAAGTGGAGGAAGCCTATTAGGGTTGGGACTCGAGTAATTGGTTGAATGCGTCAAAAACAGGAGAAGGCGTTGTTTTAAATGGAAAACTTCTAGATGGAAAAATGTTACAAGTGGAGTTCCTCAGGGTTCCGTTCTTGGGCCACTTCTTATTCATACTCCATACATACATATACCAAGGCATTTCCCCCCCCTTTCAAGGCGAGGTACACCAAAAAAAAGGGGAAAAGGCATGAAATACACTCCCACACCATTTCATCCCTAATATACACTCCACACCCCTCCCACACCTCCCTCTCATCTGAGCACCTCCTGGATGAAGGGCCATCCCCGCACACCTTGCCCACCGCCCTGGCCAGAAGCAGTGTCGCAAGACACAGCACTTCCACAGCGACCCCCCCTCGCCGTCCCCCCTTACATATAAGGAGAGGACGGGGGGAAAACCCTTCGGGGGCTGCGTCAAAATTGACTCACACATATTACCCCACCCGTACCCCACCCCCGCCCCTTCCTCCTCATTCAATCACAACGATCATCTTTATACTACCATTCTCCACTCACCTCTGTCTTCACGTCCTCTCTCCTTCCTTCCTCAACAGACATTCCCCTCTATCCCCAAAGACCCCCTTCACGCCACCATCCATCCCACCTCAATCCAATGACGTCCCCTCATGTTCACTCCCTCCACCTCTTCAATCCCTACCTCTTTTACAAGTCTTTCTTCACTCATATCTTTCCATGTGTCCAAACCATCCTAATATTCATTCATCAACCCCTATGCACCAGCTCCTTTTTCACAGCCCTGTTCTCCCGCCTCACCTCCTCATTTCCCACTCAAATTCCAGCCTATCTTTCTGTGATGGGGGAATTCCCTGTGGTGGGGGAAAAGAATACTGCCTACCATGTATCCCATTTGGATCGTAAGAGGCGAGAAGAAAGGGACCGGGAGTGGGACCCTAGGCATCCTTCTCCCTGTAGCCCCCACACGGGGCATATATCCTCAAAACTTCTATTCATAGTATATATATAAATGATATAGACCATGGACTAAAATCTACTGTTTCCAAATTTGCTGAGTGATACAAAACTGTGGGGCGGAGTGGCAAATTATCACACAAAACCAATCAGATAATCAAGAAGATTTAGATCAATTACAGCAAATGGTCTTAAAATTGGCTAATGACATTTAACACAAAGTAAATGCAAAGGTAATGCACATAGGTAAAAATAACAGTAAGTCCGATTACAAGTTATTTG
>NC_134797.1:16470199-16482029 GCF_046742065.1 Oratosquilla oratoria | reverse complement strand
ACGGGGAAGAAAGGAGGAGGATATGATGTGAGTTAGAGGAGAGACAGAGAAGGTGTGGATGGAAGGAAGGACGGAGAAGAGAGGAGGATAATAGGAAGGGGAAGGGGGGAAGGGAGGAGGGGGAGAAGGGAAGAGGGGAAGGTGAGAGAGGGTGAAGTTGGAGGTAGGTGGGAAAGGCGGAGGTAGGGAATTTGGGGGAGGGGAATTGGGGGAGAGGGAAATTGGAGGAGGGGAATGGAGGATGGGAATTGGGTCGGAGGGGAGGAGCAGGAGGGGAATGCGGATGGATGGGAATTTCGGGAGGGGAATTGCGGGGAGGGGAATGGAGGATCGGGTGAATGGAGGCAATGGAACGAAAATGGAGGATGGGAAGGGAGGATGGGAGGGGAGGATGGGAAGGGAGGATAGGGAATGGAGGAGGGAGAAAAATGGAGGAGGAGGAAGGAGGAGGAGGAATTGAGGATGGGAATGGAAAGGATGGGAATGGAGGATGGGAAAAAAAAGAATGGAGTGATGGGAATGGAGGATACGGGAATGGAAGGTAAGGAGAATGGAGGAGGAGAATAGGAAGGAGGAGAAGGGAGGGAAGGGGAATCGTAGAGAAGGAAATTGGGGTAGTAAGATTGGAAGAAAAGGGAAGAGGAGGAAGTGGAGGTAGGAGGACCGAGAAAGAACGATGACAGGGGTGGATCAGGGTGGAGAAGAAAAGACCGGGAAAGGTGAAAACTGAGGAAGGCCGAAGAAAAGAGGATTGGACGGAGAAGGTCAGTTAAGGTCAGGGAAGGCCAAAGAAGGATGGTGGAGATCTAAGATAATAAGAAAAGCCAGGGAATTTTAGGAGAAGTCGAGGAAGGTCAAGGAAGGACAAGGAAGGACAAGGAAGGACGAGGAAGGGCATAGGAAGGACATAGGAAGGATATAGGAAGGACATAAGAAAGGCAGGGTTAAACCAGAGGAATAACAGAGGTAGATAAGGGACAGAGGACAAGGGACATAGGAAGGACATAGGAAGGACATAGGAAGGACATAGGAAGGATATAGGAGGGACATAGGAAGGACAAAGGAAGGACATAGGAAGGACATAGGAAGGACATAGGAAGGACATAGGAAGGACATAGGAAGGACATAGGAAGGATATAGGAGGGACATAGGAAGGACATAGGAAGGACATATGAGGGACATAGGAAGGACATAGGAGGGACATAGGAAGGACAGAGGAAGGTCAGAGGAAGGACGGAGGAAGGAAGGAGGAAGGACAGAGGAAGGACGGAGGAAGGACGGGGGAAGGAAGGAGGAAGGACAGAGGAAGGACAGAGGAAGGTCAGAGGAAGGACAGAGGAAGGGCACAAGAAGGAAATAGGACTGGCATAAGAAGAACACAAGAAGGACAGAGGAAGGCACAGATAAGACAGAGGAGAAACAGAAGATGGATATAGAAAGAATATAGAAAGGATATAGGAAGGACAGAGTTAGGCTAGATGAAGAAAAGAGGACAATGGAAGCACATAGGAAAGGCAGATGAAGGACATAGGAGGACAGAGGAAGGACGTAAGAGGGATATAGGAAGGACATAGGAAGAACATAAGAAGGATATAAGAAGGACAGGGTTAGGCCAGAGGATGAACAGAGTGACATAGGAAGGACAGAGGAAGGATATAGGATGACATAGAAAGGGGATAGGTAGGACAGAAGAAGGACGTAGGAAGGATAGAGGAAGAATATAGGAAGGACACAGGAAAGACATAGGAAGGAGACAGGAAGGACGCAGGAAGGACATACGAAAGACATAGAGGGAGAGAGGAAGGACGAAAGAAGGACAGTAAAGAGTAAGAGGAAATACAAGGTTACATGAAAGACAGAGAAAGAACAGACGAAGAACAAGGAGAGATCAGTAGAACAGGAGCGAAAGAACAGAGGAAGAACAGGGGAAGAACAGAAGGGAACACGAACGTCATGCAACAGCAGGACTCCTCGGGTCAACAGAACAAAGAGAAATCTTTAAACTATTCAATACCTCGATGGTCTCTTCACATTCTTTTACTAAAACTAGAAACAGACTCTGACTCTGTCAGTCAACTGAAGAATCAACCGAAATCCATGCAATGGAACACAGAGACGAAAAGATCAAGATTTGTTTATGGTCATGTGTCAAGGTGGGCATGTCAAGTGGTCGTCTCGTAACGATGATACAACTTGCCTATCTATCTGTCGATACGAGTATACCAAAGGCTTTCTCCCCTTTATGAGGGGGGTAGCCAGAATACACTCGTCCCCAACCCTATCCCACTCCTATTTCTTTCTCTTTCATCTTAACTCCTCGCGGATGAAAAGTCATCCCTGTCTCCAGCCCACTACCTGGGTCAGAAGCAAAACACATCCAACAACAGGGGCAGCCCCTCCAGATACATAGCGACCCCTCCCTGATCGTCCCCTCATGCGGAAAGAGTCGAAGGTGTCTTTGGCTGTGACCTACCTACGGAAAGGAAACTTGTCTACATCCCCCTGAGCGCCAGCTACCTACCAAAAATAAACTTTGTGTGTTTTCAGGGCTGCGAGCTGAGTATCGAAAACAAAGTAAATTAAAAGATAAGAATATCGTCATTGCTATGTCAGCTTTACGCCAACTTTCATCCGTATCGCCGTCTCTATGGCGTATTTTAAAAAAATCCCAGCCAATTTAAAAAAAAAACATACATATACCAAGGCTTTTTCCCCCTTACAAGGGAGGTAGCCAAAAAGAAAAAGGCATAAAATCATTCCTACCCATTCCATCCCTGAATACACTCCACACCCCTCCACCCTCCCTCTTATCTTAGCACCTCGTCTATCCTAATCTAACCTAAGCTAATCCATTAACAGCCTAACCTATCCTAACCTAACCTGTCTTTTTCTACCCTGTCCCATCCTAATCCAACCCAACTCAACCAAATCTAAATCAAATTAAACCGATCTAAACTCGACTAAACTAACCTAAAAATAAAAAGGGAAAGGCGACAGTAGTCTAGATGCACCCCATCTAGCCCACGTTTACTGAAAGATTTTTGTTTTTCTTCTTCTTCTTTGTCTTCTTCTTTGCCTCCCTTTAGTATCCAGGTCACGGACTAACTGACGAGTGGACAACGCAGCTTCTGCCTACGTTACAAAAGTAAATAAATGAATAAATGACTGACTGAATGAATAAGAATTTCAACAGACAGATAGATAGACAGGTAGATAGATAAATAGATAGATGAATAAATGAATAAATAAACAAAATAGATAAATAAATAAATAAATAAATAAATAAATAAATAAATAAAAATAAATAAAAATAAATAAATAAATAAATAAAACAAATAAACCGAATATAAATAAATTAATAAATAGATATAAATAAAACAAATAAATAAATATAAATAGATAAATAGATAAATATGTAAATAAATTAATATATAAATAAGAATAAATGAAATAAAAAATATGATACTCCCGCTACCTCCAGGCGATTTCATACAGCTAATAAAAAGCCCTTGTAAGTGTTTCGGTTAAACCTTATCCTATTAACTGTGTATCTGTCTTGGTACCGCCACATGATTTAAATTACACTGAAGGAACCCTAACCGCACATCCTCATTCTCTTCGCCCTTAATGCCACACATACATACATATACCAAGGCTTTTTCCCCCCTTACAAGGGAGGTAGCCAAAAAGAAAAAGGCATAAAACCATTCCCACCCATTCCATCCCTGAATACACTCCACTCCCCTCCACCCTCCCTCTTATCTTAGCACCTCCTGGATGACGGGTCATCCCTGCACCTTGTCCACTGCCCTGAGTCAGAAGCAGTGTCGCAAGACACAGCACATCCACAGCAAGGCCGCTTCATTAAATCGGCGACCCTCCTCTCCGTCACCCCATGCATACTGCTACCCTTTATATAATCTTATCTCGACAGAGCCAGATTTTCACCCGTCCGTTACATTACTGGTGGCAGCACTCCCGCAACCAACTACTTCGAAGAGACTACGGTGTACCTACTACGGTGAACTTCAAACCCGTCCACTCTTAGCCAACTACATACATCTACGAACAAATAACCGCACTGAACAAAACGCTCTCAAGAACAAGAACTTGGTTCACACTATTTCATCACGGGCAATCGTCACAGGCTGATCTCCCACTACTATAATCAACATTATAAAGGTAACATCAATCCTTATATTTAAACACCAATATATTCCAGTAATAATAACCATACATTACCCACTCAAAACCACCCCTGATACTCGCATTTTTTTTTTTCTATGCGAACATCATCCCACCGCTGCCACCAGTAATGTAACGGACGGGTGTAACGGTATTGTTACATCGTTCTATCCTGGTCACTTGTAACACAGAATATGACGGGTCCGTGACATTATCATGTTTAGGGGTGTCCACTGCACAAACGCCTCTAAGTTTTTGTTTGTTTATTGTCCTATTCAATTTATGTTCTCTTGATACACTATTACACCAATCCTATCACTAAGGCACGTCACTGGCAGAACTACCTCTCCGAGCTGGTACATCTCGTTTAAGAATGTCGGAAGTTCCTTGGTGAGGTGCCACGCTCGTATAACTGAATTATTTATGTGAGCTGGATTTAGTTCGTCACATCTTATATTTTAATTTACATAATTAGTTTATAATTTAGTCTGACAAACCAGACTATAATATATATCCAGGGGAGGTTCGTCAGTATACGTAATAATGTGTTTATTGCTGTGTGATCGCGTGTGCATGGTGCGAGGGAATGCTTTGTCAGCTGGTTGGAATGCTTTGTCAGCTGGTTGATGCAGGAAGCGTCAGGCGCCCCATAGTCTGCCGGCTGGTGTGAGTGTGGGAGTGAGTGGAGGTGAGTGGGTTTATATGACTGAGTGATATACTCCCTTGTGTATGAGGCGTATACATCAGCGGTATGGACACTCTGAGGGACACGAACAAGGTCCCCTTCCTTCCAAGTGTCACATGTCACGCCTTTGCTGAATAAAATCGCCCTGTTTTACACGAAAAAAAAGTTATATTACTACCGTGAAAATCCGAAAGGAGACGGTCTCACTCAATATCATGGTACTCTTAGGATTAAATTCAGGCTGTCGACAATGAATTTTATTCAGTCCAAAGAAGCCCCTCCAGGAATTGGGGTAGAGTGGGAGGGGCTTTAATTTGTCTATACTAAACACTTGGATGCGAAAGTTCTTACATATTCTATCTGTTCTGGCTGCTACGAATCGATTTTATTCAACTGAGAGAAAACCTACCGCATTCCTATCTAGCTTAGACGTTTGAGCGCAATGTTAGAACTATATAGGGTATCTGTTTTAACTGGCGCCAAATAATTCTATTTAGTTAAAGGAAACTACTCCATTACGATAACATACCTGAGATGGGATTAAAGGCGTACACACACATGCACACGCGTATTATATATATATATATATATATATATATATATATATATATATATATATATATATATATATATACAATCTAAATAACCGTCGCGCAGAGGATTCGAACCACCGCCAGTAGACTCAAGAGAGTCCAGTAGCACCCGCCTTAGACCACTCAACCATAGACGATCGTCTATGGTTGAGTGGTCTAAGGCGGGTGCTACGGACTCTCTTGAGTCTACTGGCGGTGGTTCGAATCCTCTGCGCGACGGTTATTTAGATTGTATGATTGATGTCGCTGTCCACTAGCGAATTTATTCACATATATATATACATATACATATACATATACAAATACATACATTTACATATACATATATACATATACATATATATATATATATACATATATATATCACTTAGACAAAATGTTGTTGCACATTTGTAAATAATAATCACGAAGAACCCACAGTCGGAATAAAAGGAAACTTTAGAAGAATGTGTAACTTCTATATTTCGGCTAATACCTATAGCCCTCTTCAGGAAAGTACAGATTACAAGAATTTGCAGAGACATAAGTACAATGAGATGTGAGTAGAAGGGGAACACGCAGAGCTAAAACAGGTCGACCCGTCACGCAGGGCGGAGTCAGAGGTGAGGGGATGGTGGAGGTGTGAGGTCATGAGTGAAACGGGCGGTAAGCAGGGTCAGGAGGGTGATAATTCTTAACCAAGCGGCTCACAGCTAGCCGTGAGATTATGTCCGGGACCATTGACCTTTGGAGATGTCCGAATATGAATGACAACACTAATAATAACAATGAAAATATTAGTGTTATTATTAGTGTTGTCATCATATTCACCACTTGTTAAACTTTATCATTATTATTACATTTGCCACAATGAATATGTAATGTTCACACTTGTCACCAACTATGGTAACACGGGGAGGTAGTGAGGTCCTGTTTGTACACCATTCCTTTGAAAAAGCATACCTAGGAAACTAGTCAGGAATAAACTCAGACTAAGACTTCTGTGTTTCCTACTCCACTCACGTAAACCTCTCAGAATATCTCAATATATATATATATATATATATATATATATATATATATATATATATTTATATATACACACATATATATATGTATATATATATATATATCAAATGTTTGAATTCCTCCTCTGGAACTCACAGTTCATAATTTCCGGTGTTTACCCTCGCTGGCCCGTCTCGGGTCGTATTAATTATGTTCACCCTCTGTATCACAGACTTTTGTTTGCAGAAGCCTTTCATGCGGGATTGTATCAAAGGCTTTTTGAAAATCTACAAAGGTAATATCTCTTGATCTGATTTCATCGTTACCTGAAAGGTTTCACATAAAAGTATTGGATTACATATAACTTTTTTAAAATTAATAACTATATATAATCTATGATAGTCTAGGAGCCAGAGAAGGGTTTGTGATTGTGATGGTCCTGTGAAAGGGACATCCAAGTAAATCATATTCCTCCCGTCCAATTATCAAAATCCATCAATACCCTCGGCTTTGCCTGGGGGTGCAGCCCTGAGAGGTTGACACTCGATCTTCATACTGGGGACCCTAAAACGTCTATTGATACCTCCTATGAAGTACTGACTTCATGAGATCTATTCGTTCAATATTCAAGGAGCTTTAATTATACCCCTACGGACAAGAGTCACGTAAGTTTCTTTTATTATTGAAAGCTAACTTCCAGTTAAAGAAAAAGAATCCCAATCATGGACCAGAGTGCCATTGTGATGTCATATAGCACAAGATACTAAAAAAGAATTCAAAATAATCAGACAATAGGTGAACAAATAAATTTTTTTTAAATATCATATAATTCTTATATATCTGTTTATCAGATAAGTCACAGCAAAGTTCATCTTTCGAGTTCAGATTCGCCTTTCGTACTTTCTCATTTTCAAGCCAATTCTGACTCTATCGGAAGAGGAGACACGGCCGATGGTCTATCGGGCTACCCTTAAGCACGGAGGAAGGCCTTCATGGGCCTTCTGCCCTTAGTCTTCGGAGGAAGGCTTTCATGGGCCTTCAGCCCTTAGTCTTCGGAGGAAGGCCTTCATGGGTCTTCTGCCCTTAGTCTTCGGAGGAAGGCCTTCATGGGCCTTCTGCCCTTAGTCTTCGGAGGAAGGCCTTCATGGGTCTTCTGCCCTTAGTCTTCGGAGGAAGGCCTTCATGGGCCTTCTGCCCTTAGTCTTCGGAGGAAGGCCTTCATGGGCCTTCTGCCCTTAGTCTTCGGAGGAAGGCTTTCATGGGCCTTCAGCCCTTAGTCTTCATCACAGGACACATTACAGAAAATGAGAAGCAAGGTTGCAGCGGACAAAGACGACCCAATAACCAGTCACATCCAAAAAGGTTCATAAACATACACGATCTTTTTTGTATGCGATTTAGGGGTGACTATAGTTGTTGGATCTTCGCTGACTGCTACAAGGTCATGTACTGTTTCGATATTCAATCTTCAGCAGCTTCCCTATAAACCTTCATATATCGACCAAGAACACCAAGGAGTCGGAGATCGAGTATCGGTGCTCCCCATCGAGGACATGGTTGAAAGCGTGGTGGTATGAATTATGTAGAGAAGTTTCACGGGGTCGAGTTATGCCGGTGTCACACTATCCGGTTTTGCCGGATACGGCCAGGTTATGTTTGCAAGTTCAGTTACCTTAACAAGATAATACATACAGACCTTGATATGACGACCACCCTCTCCCCTTGGTTAGAATACTATCATAGCCTTTCGAAACGACGGCGCCGCGCAACACGATCCTGGCATTAAGCATCACTGAAGTTTGGTATACGAATTTTCTTCAAGAATAAAGGGGCATTTAGACGGTCAAACGGTTTGACAAACCCGGTTTGTCAAACAAGTGTTTGAAGTGATGTTTGACCGTGTGAATAGGGTATTTGGTTGTCAAACACGTTCGATAAACGTGTTTGACGACCAAATACCCCATTCACACGGTCAAACATCACTTCAAACTGTTCGACCGTGTAAATGGCCCTTAACACTTCATGGAGTCATCACTCGTTTCCATCTACCGCAACACAAAACTGAAGCAGTTGGCAACGCCAGTATCAACAACGACGTTAAATGTTGGACTTCTTCCTGGGTCGTCTATAAGCATAGTCAAAAAAGGACTTATTTTTTAGAAACAGTTTTTGTGGTAAAGTGGCTTAAACCAAACAAAGTGAAGCAGATTTTATATCTTTATAACTCCGACTATAGCCCCCCAAAAATACATAAATAAATAATAAATAAATGAATAAATGAAATATGAAATAACCATAACAATAATAACAATTATAATAGTAATTATGATTATACTGACAATAACGATAGCAATGACAATAACGATAACAATGACAATAACGATAACAATGACAATAACGATAACAATGAATATAATGATAACAACAACAATGATAACAACAACATTGATAACAGCGACGATTGATAACAGCGACGATTGATAACAGCGACGATTGATAACAGCGACGATTGATAACAGCGACGATTGATAACAGCGACGATTGATAACAGCGACGATTGATAACAGCGACGATTGATAACAGCGACGATTGATAACAGCGACGATTGATAACAGCGACGATTGATAACAGCGACGATTGATAACAGCGACGATTGATAACAGCGACGATTGATAACAGCGACGATTGATAACAGCGACGATTGATAACAGCGACGATTGATAACAACGACGATTGATAACAGCGACGATTGATAACAACGACGATTGATAACAACGATGATTGATAACAACGACGATTGATAACAACAACGATTGATAACAACGATTGATAATAACAACGATTGATAACAACGACAACAATAATAATAACAATAACAATAATAACAATAAAGATAATAACGATAATAATAATAATGACAATGATAATGATAATGATAATGATAATAATAATAATAATAATAGTAATAATAATAATAATTAAAAAATAAACTAAATAAATTCCACTATCTATTTTGCTACGCTCCTTAAATCCTTTCTTCCACAACAACAACTCATCAGTGCGATATTTTCCAAAATAAATAAACGAATGGAAGTGCTACTTATTGCTGACAAAATACAATTTCTTGCCATTTGCTTCACGTTCCTCTTCCAGAAGAACCTGCAGATTATATTATTCATCACAACAGCTACCACCGAGTTACTTCCTTGCAGACCATTCCCGAGGGTCTGAAAACGAAACCAAGACCTCATAAATCAGGACACGTTTAAGCGATCCCAGATCTCTTCACCAATTTTTTACTTTGAAAGAGGAAATTTAATCCTTCAAGGTTGTAGCAGACAAAGAAGATCCAATAACTAGTCACATCCAAAAAGGTTCATAAATGTACGATCTTTTTTGCACGTGATTAAGGGGTGACTATAGTTGTTGGATCTTCGCTGTCTGCTACAAGGTCATGTACCGTTTCGATATTCAATCTTCAGCAGCTTCCCTACAAACCTTCATATTTCGACCAAGAACACCAGGGAATCGGAGATCGAGTATCAGTGCTCTTATAAGCTGTAGTTCACCATGGCTTCTATCTTTATAGACATCGACTGGGAAGAACATTGCACTCCGTTCTTCAGTAGTACCATTGTAGGTTGCAGGTCAGTAATATCGAACTCAATTCCGAAGAACGTCGGACCATAGTGATTGTATCTACGTGCCTCCCCACCCCTCCCTCCGTCCCCCTACACTACTCTCTGTAGTTCTCTTCAGCAGAATGGAGAGAACTACAGAGAGTAGTCGAAATATACAGTTTCTCTGTACTTTCCGTTATTATTTCTCAGATAGTGGATTAACAGTGATTTTTTACAAATGTGTTATAACATACTAGTTTCCAATGGGACAGTATGATATATATGAGAGGTGGTATACAATGAGGAGGCTCAAGTAACATGACTTGAGTGGAATAACCCATGACCGATTCCGGTCCTGTGACAGTTGATAACATTGTATAAACATATATACACACACATATACATATGTATATATATATGTATATATATATATTTATATAAATATATATATAAACTTAAATACATACATATACACCTATATGTATAAATATGTGCATACTATAACACGCATGTATTCATACATACATGCATACGAGTATATATGCATATATATTATGCACTGCATGTGTACATTACATGATGTATACATTACATATTAAATATGTATCATACACTGTATATTGTAAATTAAATATATCATGTAAAGAATAATGTATATATGTTTATAACATATATGACATATATCATAATGAATTACATGTACTATAGTTATGTGAAATACGATATTTGTACATAAATTGAAGTGGAGGATTTTGCTTGCGTGGTGTTGGGTAGAGCCCTTTTCCCATTTTCTCACGAACTCATCGGAGAAGACGGAATTGCGAGAGACCGGAGGCCCCTTGGCCCCCTGGTGTCAGGGAGGTTGGGTGATTCCTTTTCTGCTCCATGGTCAACACAACCAGCTGCCTCAGCGTACAGGCGGCTTCGGCCACAGTCCGCAGAGCACTCGTCGAGGGCTGGGAGGCACTGGTGAGTGAACTTAAAGGCTTCAAGGACCGAAGCCTCTTCAACAAGCTCTGCGTTCTCACCAACCTCATCATCCTTCTCTACGTCGTATTCCTCGTTTCAGCGTCTCAGGAGCCACGATGGAGTTATCTAGACGATCGTGATGCTAAAGTGGACTTTGGGACCTATGAAAAGTATGTCAAATGGCTCCCATACACAGAGAAAGACGGAGAACATTTCTTTCTCGTTCACTATAGTAATATTTATAAGATTCTCCTCTTTCTGAGGATCTTCTACAAGTCTTCTTCGACAGCAAGAATCTACAGCTGTTTCCTTCCATCTTACGAGGATCCTAGGCGCCTCGAGCAAACAGGCGACCTGATCAGTAAAGTGATCATTGATCAGTTTACTGCTTTTTACCTCAGCAACGTTGTCAGGGAAGCCATCAGACTCCTGCACGTTGCTTCCGCGGCTCTCTTTCTGGAAGTCGTTTTCCAGTTCCGCTTGAGCTATTTCCAGTTTGACCGCGTCAGGTTCATCTCCGGTTTCCAGAACGACACAAGGTCTTTCGATCTCTTCCCACAGTGGTTCAGGGCCTCCATCTTGCCTGAAATGAAGATCATCGGAGACAACGAGCTCCACTTCTCGTGCACCGATGACGCCATGCAGTACTAACGGACATCTTCTTTACGAGCCTCTACTTCTGGAACATGTTCCTCATCGTTGTTGGACTCGTGACCATCGCCAGGCTTCTTCTCATGGCGGTTCCCTTCGCACGTAGGATCTTTGTCAGAAGTCCTTCTTCGCAGACCCGA
>NC_134797.1:16462699-16465199 GCF_046742065.1 Oratosquilla oratoria | reverse complement strand
ATATGTATACAGATATATATTCATATATATACATATATATACATATGCACATATACATATGTATATATAAATAAATACATATAAATTACATATATACATATACATATATATACATGTATATACATATATATATGCATATATAATATATAATATATACATATATATATACATATATATATATATATATATACATACATATATATATATATACATACATATATATACATATATATACATGCATATATATACATGCATATATATACATATGTATATACATATATATATATATATATATATATATTATATATATACATATATATATATATGCATATATATACATATATTTATATACACATATATATACATACATATATATGCATATATATATACATATATACATATATATGCATATATACATATATTTATATACATATATATACATACATATATATACATACATATATATGCATATATATATATACATATATATATATATACATTATATATATATAATATATATATATATTCATTATATATATAATGTATACAAATATATATATGTATGTGCATATATATATATATACATATACACATATATATATATACATTATATATATATATATATATATATATGTATATACACATATATATATGTATGTATACATTATATATATATATATATATATATACATATATGTATACATTATATATATATATATATATATATATACACATATATATATGTATACATATATATATATATAATATATGTACATACACATATATATATATATATATATATATATATATATATATTATATATATATATACATATATGTATACATTATATATATATATATATATATATATATAATATACGTTATATATATGTATATATATATATATATATAACGTAGAAACCACTGTTGGAGTAGAATAGACTGGAAACGGGGAATCTATATATTTCGATTGCAAACTGCAATCCTCTTCAGTAGATACAAATAAGAGAGGGCGTGCTGTTTAAGTAGCACCCTTAACAAAAGAAAGGGGAACATGGGAAGATATCTCTACCCTCGTCTCACTCCGTATGTGAGGTCAGGAGGCAAATGAGCTTTCACTAGGTTGGAGATGAAGAGTCCGAACATTATGTCCGGGGACCATTGCCCCTTTGAAATATTCATGTTGGGTTGAAATTCAATGATCGTAGATTCTACCATTTTTCTCCTGAACTCACATCAGGATTTATAAATAAGCTCAGCTCTGTCCCAATCTAAACAATGTTTAAATTGCTTAACATGTTGGAACACAGCTGAGCTATCTTGTGCATATTTAATGGAACGTTTATGTTCCATCATCCTGGTATTCAAATCCCTTCCAGTCTGTCCGATGTAAACTAAGTCACAACCTTTACATGGAATCGAATAAACCCCTTGGCTCTGTTCTTCTTTTAACCTTTGATGGACATTTACCACCTTTTTATTAATGGTGTTAGGGTAATAATTAATCAAATTTAATTTGTCTTTGGGAAGAAACTTGGTCGAGGGAATGAATGATTCAGAAAAGGGAACAATTAAAGAGCTCTTACCCAATGAAAAATTAGAGGAAGTGGGGGTGGTATTGAAAAAATTGGATCTCGCTCGGCTGAGGGCTTTGACCAAGAACCAATCCGGGTAAGCTAAATTACTAAGTTGAGATTTTATAATGTTAAATTCTTCAAGAAACTGGGGGCTGCAAATTCTAAGAGCTCGAAGGAATAATCCTGAAGCGACGCTACTTTTTACTTTGTCTGGGTGACTGCTGAAAAAATGAAGATAACTACCAGAATGGGTTTCAACTTAGTAATCTAGCTTACCCGGATTGGTTCTTGGTCAAAGTCCGCACTCTTCATCTCCAACCTAGTGAAAGTTCATATGCCTCCTGACCTCACATAAGGAGTGAGACGAGGGTAAAAATATCTTCCCATGTTCCCCTTTCTTTTGTTAAGGGTCCTACTTAAACAGCACGCCCTCTCTTATTTGTATCTACTGAAGAGGATTGCAGTTTGCAATCGAAATATATAGATTCACCGTTTCCAGTCTTTTCTACTCCAACAGTGGTTTCTACGTTATTGACAAATGTGTGATTACATTTTTCCCCTGTAATATATATATATATATATATATACATATATATATGTATATATATGTATATATATATGTATATATATATATTTATATATATATATGTATATATTTATAAATTATATATATATATATATATATATATATATATATATATATATATATATATATACATGAGAAGATTAATGTTGTAGCACATTACTAAAATGAGACTTGTCTCCCACTATCGGAAAATAAGATTAAAAACAAATATGTCTGTATATTTCGACAACTTTCTATGGTCTTCTTCAGCAGATAATTAAATTAGATGAGACAGTATAATATATATACAGAGAGGTCGTATACAATGTGGAGGCTCAAGTAAAATGACTTAAGTGGAA
>NC_134797.1:16447699-16457699 GCF_046742065.1 Oratosquilla oratoria | reverse complement strand
CATTTGTTTTACCCACATTTTTTCACGACTAAAGGTGTAACATCATCCAGAATGCCACGAATAAGTGAGACAGAGAAACGAAAAGCCAGCAGATGTCGACCAAAATGAAAATATTACACACAAATCCAGAAAAGATAGTGGAAGTGAGTTGTCAACAGGTGGTCATGGGACGCCATCCCATTCCCAATATTTTTCAGCCCTGTGTCACTACGTAAGCAATTAATGGAAGGGAAATTGGAAGAAGATGACTTTTCTGAACGTAAGTGTTCACTAATAGAGAATGAAACAATGAAAAAATTAGTGTGCCTTATCAAGTGTCAGGTGGAGCAAGTACTATTGGATATTCTCCTGGTGCATTCTAGATTACTGTAGAGTGTGCATGTGAGTATCTGATCATTACTGAAATGTTCGCTGGGGTGTTTATTGGCAGTACCGTATATACGGTACGAAATCTACCAATTTTCAGTGAAGTTACATTTGGAAAAATTGCTCTATTTTTCTTATTTCCTGTCCAATTTACAAAAAATATGTATTTAATCTAAACACTCTAAGGAAGAACTTTTAATTAATGGTTTTATCTGTAGGAAGCATAGCTTTTTGTGCAGCAGTAAGCAAATCTTTATCAAGCGATATCTAAAAGCCCATTTTATGTTAGTCATAAAAACTTTAATAACTTCTATGCTTTTTGCTCTATCTTAAAAAGATTAAATGCACAATGATTCTCATAAGATGAAAAAGTTATTTACTTGGTAAAAACATTTCATCTCTCAATGAATTTATAAATAATTTTTGAATGAAAGTCCTGCTTTTATTTTTGTTAACTTATTGTTTTTATATATATAATTTCAACTTTTTTCAATATTTTTTTATTCACACAAAGTTTGTAGGAGATATGCATAGCTTTCAGGTAGTATCTTTACTTTGTAAATCAAGCAACATGGGAACTAGTTATTCATATTTAAAGAGTAACTCCTATTTAGATAAATAGATAGAATATAAATAATGGATCGCTTTAATTTTTTGGTCATTCTGATCTCCAAGTATCCTTGACATCGTGTAATAATGTTAAGATGATTGGGTTAGTTTTAATGTGTTTAGATCTACCAGAGGTATCTCCCCTTAATATAAACTTTTATAGTGAAATAAGAAAATATTTTTAGGGCACTGTTATGCTTTGAAATGCCGGACTTAACAGGTATTATTGTATGAGGTTAGTGGACACCAGGGTTGGCGATTTTTTTTTTCTTTAATATAAAAATCGATTTTTTTTACCTAAATCAGATTTGATTTAAATAGATCTTTTTTATATAGATTTTATATATTGTGAGATTGCTATCTGATATGCGATCTGATTGCTAAATAACATTTTTAGCATATCAATATAAGGAGCAGTGTTATATAGACTTGCCACAAATATACAAGGAACGGTATAAGCCGTATGTGATGACGGTATGCTCAGGTTCACTCGATTCCTCCAAGAATTTTCTCATCTTGGTGACATTTGCTGCATTGTCTGTCACATTTTCAATGTGACAACCAAAATGTTGTTCATCCTTCTTGATCGAATTTTGTACAAGTTGTAGAAGACATTCAGCAGTGTGAAGTTTCACTGGTGTGTCTATTGTGTCAACTAAATAAATCTGACCAGTGGATGTTTTTAGAGTGACACATATTATGGGCTCATTATGGATGTTAGACCACCCATCAATTGAAAGACATAGTTTCATTATTCAGATTACAAACAAAAATATCTGTATATTTCGACCACTTTCTATGGTCCTCTTCAGCAGATAAGTACATAACATGGGATAGTATAATATATATACAGAGAGGTGGTATACGGTGAGGAGGTCCAAGTAATATGACTTGGATCGAATAACCGATGACTGATTCCGGTCCTGTGACAGTTGATAACATTATATATACATACACACACACACACACACACACACACACACACACACACACACACACACACACACACACACATATATATATATATATATATATATATATATATATATATAAATACATACATGTACACCTATATGTATAAATATGTACATACTATAACACACATGTATTCATACATAGGAGTATATATGCATATATATTATGCATTGCATTTGTATATTACATGATATATATATTATATATTGAATATGTATCATACACTGTATATTTTATATGAAATATATCATGTAAAGATCATTGTGTATCATATGTTGTTTAACATATATCACATGTATTATGTTGAATTACATATACTATATATATGTGAAATACGATATATATACATAAATTGAAGTGAAGGCTTTTGCCTGTGTGGTGTTGGGTAGAGCCTCTTTCCCATTTTCAAACGAACTCATCGGAGAAGACGGAATTGCGAGAGACCGGCGACCCCTTGGCCCGCTGACGTCAGGGAGATTGGGTGATTCCTTTTCTACTCCATGGTCAACACAACCAGCTGCCTCAGCGTACAGGCGGCTTCAGCCACACTCCGCAGAGCAGTCGTCGAGCGCTGGGAGGCTCTGGTGAGCGAATTTAAAGGCTTCAAGAACGGAAGCCTCTTCAACAAGCTCTGCGTTCTCACCAACCTCATCATCCTTCTCTACGTCGTATTCCTCGTTTCAGCGTCTCACGAGCCACGATGGAGTTATCTAGACGATCGTGATGCTAAAGTGGACTTTGGGACCTATGAAAAGTATGTCAAATGGCTCCCATACACAGAGAAAGACGGAGAACATTTCTTTCTCGTTCACTATAGTAATATTTATAAGATTCTCCTCTTTCTGAGGATCTTCTACAAGTCTTCTTCGACAGCAAGAATCTACAGCTGTTTCCTTCCATCTTACGAGGATCCTAGGCGCCTCGAGCAAACAGGCGACCTGATCAGTAAAGTGATAATTGATCAGTTTACTGCTTTTTACCTCAGCAACGTTGCCAGGGAAGCCATCAGACTCCTGCACGTTGCTTCCGCGGCTCTCTTTCTGGAAGTCGTTTTCCAGTTCCGCTTGAGCTATTTCCAGTTTGACCGCGTCAGGTTCATCTCCGGTTTCCAGAACGACACAAGGTCTTTCGATCTCTTCCCACAGTGGTTCAGGGCCTCCATCTTGCCTGAAATGAAGATCATCGGAGACAACGAGCTCCACTTCTCGTGCACCGATGACGCCATGCAGTACTACGACATCTTCTTTACGAGCCTCTACTTCTGGAACATGTTCCTCATCGTTGTTGGACTCGTGACCATCGCCAGGCTTCTTCTCATGGCGGTTCCCTTCGCACGTAGGATCTTTGTCAGAAGTCCTTCTTCGCAGACCCGATGGCTTCTGAATCGATTCTTCAGCAAAGCTGCAGCCAGCGAGATTTTCATGCTGAACCATCTGCAGTCCATTTACGACAGTGCAACTTTTAGTAAACTTGTCGCGAACATCCCTCAAGTCGAAAAGATTCCGACAACTGGTTTTGAAAATTGGATGAAAGACTCCGAAAATGGCATCAATCCTGTATGAACCGCATTCCAAACGAGAGGCTAAGTAATTAAAAATTTCGAATACATCAGTCCATTGAAAAATAGAATTTTGAAAAGGATAAACAAAATCCTTCAAAACATTTGACACCGTGTGTGTACGTGTGTGTGTGTGTGTGTGTGTATGCGTACAAGTATTTATCTATGAAAAATGTGAATTATTCATTTATTTTTTCTCTGAGCCTATATACATTTGTACTTACATTTCAACTGGATTTCTCTTTCCTTATTAGTGGACCTCTTGTATAATTGTCTTTTATATATATATTTTTTGTATACTGTGTATGCATTCAAAACAGGAAGCCCTATGGACTTACGTCTTATTTTTATGAAGACCCCATTAGCAGGGTACTTTTCGACACCGAAGAGATCTTTAAGAAATAATGTCGCCCACACATACTCACTCATGAACACACACTCACGAACAAACACGCTCATGAATACACACATGAACAAACACACACTCATGAACACCCACACACACGTTCATGAACACACACACCCACGTTCACACACGTTCATGAAAACAAACACACACACACACACACACACACACACACACACACACACACACACACACACACACACACACACACTCGTTCATGAACACACACACCCACGTTCATGAACGAACGAACGAACACACACATACACACACACACACACACACACACACACACACACACACACACACACACACACACACACACACACACACACACATACACACACACATCATTACTGCGGTTCGAGTTGGAATCCTGCCCAGGAGTGAAATAATTCCAGTATTGCTGCACTTCGAGTCGTTACTCCAACTGTCGTGGACGGGAAGTTGGTTGTGTGCGTGTAAGGTCACAGTATAACCCAGAGATCGGTCATACGAGCTCTCTTCCACACGCGGACACAGACACACAAACTTTTCAAGTTCTTAGATCAACTTTGTACATTCTAGAACAAGTGTTTTTAAAGTAGAGCCTCAGTACCCCCAAGGGTATATATATATATATATATATATATACATATATATATATATATATATATATATATATATATATATATATATATATATACATATACATATATATATATACATATATATATACATATATATATGTATATATATATATATATATATATATATATACATATATATATATATACATATATATATATACATATATATATATATACATATATATATATACATATATATATATACATATATATATATATGTATATATATATATACATATATATATATACATATATATACATATATATATATCTATATATATATATACATATATATATTAATATATCTAGACTTTGATACCGTCCCACACGAAAGACTACTTACTAAATTAGCTTTACACGGAATAAGTGGTAGCCTATTAGGTTGGACTAGTAATTGGTTGAAAGGTCGAAAACAGAGAGTTGTTTTAAATGGAAAAACTTCTAGATGGAAAAATGTTACAAGTGGAGTTCCTCAGGGTTCCGTTCTTGGGCCACTTCTATTCATAGTATACATAAATGATATAGACCATGGACTAAAATCTACTGTTTCCAAATTTGCTGATGATACAAAACTGTGCGGAGTGGCAAATGATCACTCATACCAATTAGATATTCAAGAAGATTTAGATCAATTACAGCAATGGTCTGAAAAGTGGCTAATGAAATTTAACACAAGTAAATGTAAGGTAATGCACATAGGTAAAAATAACAGTAAGTACGATTACAAGTTATTTGGAAATTTGTTAACAAAAGTGGATAGTGAAAAAGATCTCGGCGTAATTATCAGTAACGACCTCAAATCATCTAAGCAGTGTATTTCAGTCTCTGAGAAAGCATATAAGATTCTAGGACTGATTGCGCGGTCTTTTGATTTCAAAAGTCTATCACTCATTAACAAGCTATATAAATCATTAGTTCGTCCACATTTGGAATATGCTGTTTCCGTATGGTCACCAAATCTCATTAAAGACATTGACAGACTGGAAAAAGTACCTCGGCAAGCCACAAAACTGATTCCAAATATCAAAAATAAATCATACGAAAATCGACTAAAACATATGAATCTGTTTTCCCTAAAAAAGCGTAGACTCAGAGGTGACTTGATACAGGTCTTTAAAATTCTAAAGGGAATTGACATCAAAAGTGACCAAATTTTCACAGTGAATGAGAATCAGACAAGAAATAATGGTCTCAAACTGTCCGGAAATAGATTTAATTTGGAAGTAGGTAGAAACAACCTTGCCAACCGTGTAGTTAATGAATGGAATAAACTTCCTGCACAAGTAGTGCAATGTAGTTCAGTTCGAAGCTTTAAGAATAAAAGAAAATTATATATAAAATCGATTTTTTTCCATCTAAATCAGACTTGATTTAAATAGATCTTTTTATATAGATTTTAAATATTGTGGGATTGCTATCTGATATGCGATCTGATTGTTAAATAACATTTTTAGCATATCAATATAAGGAGCAGTGTTATATAGACTTGCCACAAGTATACAAGGAACGGTATAAGCCGTATGTGAGGATGGTATGCTCAGGTTCACTCGACTCCTCCAAGAGTTTTCTCATCTTGGTGACATTTTCTGCATTGTCTGTCACAACATTTCCAATGTGACAACCAAAATCTTGTTCATCCTTCTTGATCGAAT
Organism: Oratosquilla oratoria; assembly: GCF_046742065.1. Classification (NCBI taxonomy): domain Eukaryota; kingdom Metazoa; phylum Arthropoda; class Malacostraca; order Stomatopoda; family Squillidae; genus Oratosquilla; species Oratosquilla oratoria. Next base: position 16,451,504 of record NC_134797.1, on the reverse strand, counting down.
TTTGTACAAGTTGTAGAAGATATTCAGCAGTGTGAGGTTTCACTGGTGTGTCTATTGTGTCAACTAAATAAATCTGACTAGTGGATGCTGTTAGAGTGACACATATTATGGTCTCGTTATGGATGTTAGACCACCCATCAATTGAAAGACATATAGTTTCATTATTCAGGTCATCTGCACACTTTTTATATTCCTTTTCATACACAAGATCCAAGTACTTATCAGCAATATCTTTTCTGGATGGAAGAATAAAACCTGGCCTCAGGTTCTGAACCATATTGAGAAACTGAGGATGCTGAAAAAGACAATAATACCTGTTAACTCTTGCTAAAATTGGCATTTCAAAGCATAACAGTGCCTTAGAATAGTTTCTTATTTAACTATAAAAGTTTATATTAACTTATACTGCATTGAATAAGTCAAGAGTTGATATATTTGTCCTATATACAATGTTAGGTTTCTAGTTTTGATATAGTTGTCCAATATAAAATGTTAGGTTACAAAGAAAGCAATGGCCTCCACTAGCGGACCCAGGGATCTGGGTGCGCACGTCCTGTGTAATAGTAGTCCTTGATATATATATACATACATATATATATATATATATATACATATATATATATTATATATATATACATATATATATATATATACATACATATATATATACAATATATATACATATATACAATATATATACATATACATACATACATATATATACATATATATATATCATATATACATATATATATACATACATATGCATATATATATACATATATATATACATATACATATATATACTACATATGTATATATACATATATATACATATATATGTATATACATATTATATATACACATATATACATATATACATATGTATAATTGGGAGACTTAATATAAATATATACATATGTACTAATTGGGAGGCTTAAGAATGTTGATTTTGCAGGAAAGGTTATGGTAAGCTATGATGTGTCAGCTTTATTCACCCATGTCAGCGTGGAGGGGGCCCTAATTGCAGCCAAGGAAGCAATCGGCAGCATGGATGACCAGGATTTACCGGTGGGTAAAAATGAGTTACTTAAATTAATCTCTCTATGTGTCAAGTTCGGACCCTTCATGTTCAACAATGAAGAATATTGTCAGATACGTGGCTTGGCAATGGGAAGTCCGCTAAGTGCAGTCCTAGCTTCGTTATACATGGAAGTCTTAGAAAGAGATCATTACATGAAGATAATCGGGAGAGGGACACATTGGTTTAGGTATGTAGATGACATTCTAGTCATTGCTCCAGAGAAGACCAATTTCTCTAAATTACTCAATAGGCTGAACTCAGTGGACTCGGACATTCAGTTCACAGTGGAACACGAGGTGGACAAAAAGCTACCTTTCTTAGACGTACTAATCTGGAAAAACGACAATGGCACGGTGAGTTATTCGGTCCACAGAAAGACAACTAACAAAAATGACCTTATTCATTACTTCTCGGCACACAGCGAGAGAACCAAGAGAGGAGTAATAATTGGATTTTTTCTTAGGGCATTCCGGGTATGCAGTGAGGAGCATATTGATAGAGAGGTCAAATATATTTTTAAAGTCTTCACAGATCTCAGGTACCCGGAAGGATTGTTACACAGCTTGAGAAAAATAGCACTCAGAACATTGGATAAAAAGGATGAGGTTAAGGAAGATAAGGAAGGTGACTTCATTGTGGTTCCCAGTTCCAAACACATTGAAGAATTAGGACACCTACTACGCAACACAGGATTGAAGATTGCCAGCTCATCCAGCATGAAAATTGGCGAAATAGTGAGAGGTAAGGAGAGAAAAGACAACATCACTAATAGCGTGGTATACAAAATACCATGTAGCAGCTGTGAACTGAACTACTTTGGAGAAACTGGGAGAGGTCTACGCAAACGAACATACGAACACAAGAACGACCTAAAAGCCCACCGCACTTCCAACGCATTGGTGGTTCATGTGGACCAACTTGGACACCTTCCCAACTGGAGCGGGGTAGAGATTTTACAACAGGGGTTAGAAAAGAAAAAGAGGGAACTAGTTGAGGCAGCATATATAGCATCTCAGCCTTGCCTTAATCACAGGGACGGATTCATCAAACTGTCTCAAATGTCCGGACGACTCATCCGCCGGGAGATGAGGAAACAAGCGGACTCGAGTGGCGTGGGTTAGCAGGAACGCGGACATGAACTCGTGTATATATATGTTGATTTTATGCTTATGTACTCATACTCTGAAGAAGTCCTGTTAAGGACGAAACGTCAGTAAACTTACACTCCAACATTACTCGGTGCTTATCTCACCACCCTTCCACTCATTCTGTCGTCCTTCTGTCCAATATATACATATACATACATATATACATACATACATATATATATACATACATATATATATATACATACATATATACATACATACATATATATATACATATATATATATACATACATATATATACATACATATATATACTCGTATACATACATATATATATACTCGTATACATACATATATATATACATACATACATATATATACATACATATGTATATACATACATATATATATATATACATACATATATATATACATACATATATATATACATACATGTATATACATATATATACATATATATATAAATATAAAAAAACATATATATATACATATATATGGATATATTTTATATACATATTTATATATGACATTCCAATCAAGACTGCCAGCGTGTCTTAAAAAGTGTCATCGTCAAATGCTACCACGGGCCTCCCACCACAGTAGCAGGCGAAGGTGAGATTTTTACCTTGTTTTACCGTGCCCAAACGTCCACAACTTACAAGGAAGATGCGAATATTCTGAATAGGATTATTCACCGAAACATAAAATCCAAAAGTAAGAATGACAAAGTTCGTCTCTCTATATATTACCGCAACCAAAAAACAGCTACACTTTTAATTAGAAACAACACTTCTCCTCGCCCCGAAGGTCCCGTTTGCACCAGCGTAGTATACACATTTTCCTGCCCCCTAGAGAACTGTACGCCTCTCGACTGATACGTTGGCCAAACGAGAACGACATTGTCGAGGAGAATGTCTTCCCACTTGTCAAGTGGAGGCCCCAAACTACACCTACTAGAAAAACACAACACCCAAATCACAAGAAAACTTTTAGAAGACAACACCGTCATTCTCGCCAAGGAATCAGAAAAGTCTAGACTTTTCTTCCTGGAAGCACTTATTATACGAGACATACAACCAACTATCAACAGACAATTGGAAGCCCCTACATTATTCCCCAGCATGAAACCCCTCCCTAGGACTAGTAGCCCTCCCAACCACAACAACATACCTTCCAACCACACCGACACCCAAGTCACTCTCCGACGTCCCGCCAGACTCATAGAGAGGACACTTGGCCCTCAACGGACATTTGTCCCACAGTGACAAAATCCCCTGTCATCCCACACATGTAATGTGACCTCTCCCCGTGTCTTACGTCGTGACCTCCCCCCGTGTCTTACGTTGTGACCTCACCCAGAGCCTTTTTTCTATGTTTATTATATCATGTACTCTCTGTCTCTATTACATTGAAAATGCTAACTGCGTTTAGCGAAACGTCTGTACATTCTTTCTCAACAAAAGTTCCTAATGTCTACTGGAAATTTATTATTCCGTCTGTCCTGTGATAACCAGAAATCTACATTCAGAAGACTTGAAAGTCTTCTTAAGAAGCTTTGTAGCGCCGAATGCGCAGTTGTTTTTAACAAAAC
>NC_134797.1:16432699-16442699 GCF_046742065.1 Oratosquilla oratoria | reverse complement strand
ATACATCAGTACATGAAAAATAGAATTTTGAAAAGGATAAACAAAATCCTTCAAAACATTTCACACCGTGTGTGTACGTGTGTGTGTGTGTGTGTGTATGCGTACAAGTATTTATCTATGAAAAAATGTGAATTATTCATTTATTTTTTCTCTGAGCCTATATACATTTGTACCTACATTTCAACTGGATTTATCTTTCCTTATCAGTGGACCTCTTAAAGTATAATTGTCTTTTATATATTTTTTGTATACTGTGTATGCATGTGGGAGATATATACACACAGACAGGTCGATGACCATAGGTTCCATTCAAAACAGGAAGCACTATGGACTTGCGATCAGACGTCTTATTTTTATGAAGACCCCATTAGCAGGGTAATTTTCGACACCGAAGACATCTTTAAGAAACAATGTCGCCCACACATACTCACTCATGAAGACACACTCATGAACAAACACGCTCATGAATACACACATGAACAAACACACATTCATGAACACCCACACACACACACACGTTCACACACGTTCATGAATACACACACACACACACACACACTCGTTCATGAACACCCACACCCACGTTCATGAACGAACGAGCGAACGAACGAACGCACGCACACACACACACACACACGCACACACACACACACACACACACACACACACACACACACACACACACACACACACACACACACACACACACGTCACTACTGCGGTTCGAGTTGGAATCCTGCCCAGGACTGAAATAATTCCAGTATTGTTGCACTTCGAGTTTTACTCCAACTGTCGTGGGTGGGAAGTTGGGTGTGTGCGTGTAAGGTCACAGCATTACCCAGAGATCGGTCATACGAGCTCTGAGCTCTCTTCCACACGCGGACACAGACACACAAACTTTTCAAATTCTTAGATCAACTTTGTACATTCTAGAACAAGTGTTTTTAAAGTAGAGCCTCAATACCCCCAAGGGGTATATATATATATATATATATATATATATACATATATACATATGTATATATATATATACATATATACATATGTATATATATATACATATGCATATTTATACATGTATATATATATATGTATACATATATACATATATATATACATATATATATACATATATGTATATACATGTATATACATATATATACACATATATATATACACATATGTGTATACATATATATACATATATATATGCAATAAGAACACTAGGAACGTGTGTTTTATAAATGCAAGGTAACCACTTAAGAAAATAAACAAACGGATCAGACCGCTTTTGTATATTACATCTTCAGTGTAAATTACACTGGATGTTATATACGAAAGCGCTTTGATCCGTTTGTTTATTTTCTTAAGTGGTTACCTTGCATATATATATATGTATACATATATACATATATATACATATATATATATATATATATATATATATATATACATATATATATACACAAGTATCACAAATAACACGTGACAACACCAATATGCTGAATACCACAGGGAAAAGAAAAATTCTTATTTTTATGAAGACCCCATTAGCAGGGTACTTTTCGACACCGAAGACATCTTTAAGAAACAATGTCACCCACACACACACACTCATGAACAAACACGCTCATGAATACACACATGAACAAAGTCATGAACACCCACACACACGTTCATGAACACACACCCATGTTCACACACACCCACGTTCATGAAAGAACGAACGAACGAACGCACACACACACACACACACACACACACACACACACACACACACACACACACACACACACACACACACACACACACACACACACACACACGTCACTACTGCGGTTCGAGTTGGAATCCTGCCCAGGACTGAAATAATTCCAGTATTGCTGCACTTCGAGTCGTTACTCCAACTGTCGTGGGCGGGAAGTTGGGTGTGTGCGTGTAAGGTCACAGCATTACCCGGAGATCGGTCATACGAGCTCTGAGTTCTCTTCCACACGCGGATACAGACACACAAATTTTTCAAGTTCTTAGATCAACTTTGTACATTCTAGAACAAGTGTTTTTAAAGTAGAGCCTCAATACCCCCATATATATATGTATATATATATATATATGTATATGTATATACATATATATTATAAATATATATATATATATATATATACATATATATATACACAAGTATCACAAATAACACGTGACAACACCAATATGCTGAATACCACAGGGAAAAGAAAAATTCTTGGAATCCGAGCGCTTTCGTGATATTTGTTCACATCTTCAAGGATTACAATAGAATGAATAAATACAGAGTAAGATGAGATATATATACACATGAGAGAGGTTTGGCATATGGAAAGGGTACCACTTAAGCTAATTATATCAGGTCAGGTCAAGTCTTGAAGGGTAGGGGTGGGTGACCTTATTCCTTACAGTAATTATCATATATACTCTTAACAATAAATGGATCAAGTTTGTATAGACCTAATTTGTTATTGAGGAGTTTTTCATAGTCATGTTTGATGATACAAGATTCTATAATATTTCTTTTAGTCATGTCTTTACATGATACAATTTTTGTTGCATCTTTCCAATTGATCGGATGGTCAAAATCCCTTACATGAGTAAACAAAGCATTAGAATATTGGCCTGTCTTAATGCTATGTTTATGCTGTTTTATTCTTACTTCTAAGTCTTTGCTTGTTTGCCCAATATAATATCTATTACAATCGGAACATGGTATCTTATAAACACATCCCTTGAAATCATTTGGGGAGTTTTTTATCAGTAGATTTTTAACAGTGGAATTATTTCTAAAGACAATATCAACATTAAAATGTTTTAGGATATTGGGAATCTCTATCATATTTTCATTGTGTGGAAGTATCAACAGGTTTGTGTTATCAAATCTTTGTTTTGTTTTTTATAATACTGAAAGGAAACAAAAATGAGGAAGTTATTTACTTGGTAAAAGCATTTCATCTCTCAATGAATTTATAAATAATTTTTGAATGAAAGTTCTGCTTTTATTTTTGTTAACTTATTGTTTTTACATATATAATTTCAACTTTTTTCAATATTTTATTTATTCACACAAAGTTTGTAGATATGCATAGCTTTCAGGTAGTATCTTTACTTTGTAAATCAAGCAACATGGGAACTAGTTATTCATATTTAAAGAGTAACTATTTAGATCAATAAATAGATAGATAAAATATAGATATTTAATGGATCGCTTTAATTTTTTGGTTATTCTGATCTCCAAGTATCCTTGACGTGTAAAAATGTTAAGATGATTGGGTTAATTTTAAAGTGTTTAGATCTGCCAGAGGTATCTCCCCTTAATATAAACTTTTATAGTGAAATAAGAAACCATCTTTAAGGCACTTTTATGCTTTGAAATGCCAATTTTATTGTACGAGGTTAGTGGACACCAGGGTTGGCGATTTTTTTTTTCTATATATATAAAAATAGATTTTTTAATCTAAATCAGACTTGATTTAAATAGATCTTTTTTATATAGATTTTAAATATTGTGGGATTGCTATCTGATATGCGATCTGATTGCTAAATAACATTTTTAGCATATCAATATAAGGAGCAGTGTTATATAGACTTGCCACAAGTATACAAGGAACGGCATAAGCCGTATGTAAGGACGGCATGCTCAGGTTCACTCGATTCCTCCAAGAGTTTTCTCATCTTGGTGACATTTGCTGCATTGTCTGTCACATTTCCAAATGTAACAACCAAAATCTTGTTCATCCTTTTTGATCGAATTTTGTACAAGTTGTAGAAGATATTCAGCAGTGTGATGTTTACCTGGTGTGTCTATTGTGTCAACTAAATAAATCTGACTAGTGGATGTTGTTAGAGTGACACATATTATGGGCTCATTATGGATGTTAGACCACCCATCAATTGAAAGACATACAGTTTCATTATTCAGGTCATCTGCACACTTTTTATATTCCTTTTCATTCACAATATCCAAGTACTTATCAGCAATATCCTTTCTGGATGGAGGAATATAACCTGGCCTCAGGTTCTGAACCATCTTGAGAAACTGAGAATGCTGAACAAGACAATAATACCTGTTAAATCCAGCTAAAATTGGCATTTCAAAGTATAATAGTGCCTTGAATATAGTTTCTTATTTAACTATAAAAGTCTATATTAACTTATACTGCATTGAATAAGTCAATAGTTGATATATTTGTCCTATATACAATGTTAGGTTTCTAGTTTTGATATAGTTGTCCAATACAAAATGTTAGGTTACAAAGAAAGCAATGTCCTCCGCTAGCGAACCCAGGGATCTGGGCGCACACGTCCTGTGTAATACTAGTCCTTGATATATATATATATATATATATATATATATATATATATATATATATATAAAATAATAATAATAATAATATTAATAATGATAATAACCGAAGTACAGGGAAACTGTATATTTCGACTACTATCTGCAGTCCTCTTCAGCAGAATGCTTTCAAGAAGTTAAGGTACAAGTATATATGAGGTAGTGATGGGTACATTAAAGGGGATGGGGAAAGTGGGGGGGACTCAGGTTACATGCCCTTGAAATGGTTGGGTCGAGGAAGGACAGTTGGTGGTATTTTGTCCGACCGCTATTAGTTTGTTGACTGCTAACTTCGTAAAACAATCTGGGGGCCACTGACCTTTTGAGGTATTAAAGTTAGGATAATATTTTATTAGAGAAGATTCTACAATTTCCTTCGATAGCTACAGTGTGATTTAAAAATAATTGATGCATTAGCCCAATCTAATCTATGGTCTTTTTGGCTGGCATGAAGGAACACAGCGTAGTTAACTTGTCCATATTTTATGGAGTTTTTATGTTCCTTTAATCTCGTGGACAAATCCCTGCCAGTTTGGCCCCAGTAGACATCATCACAGTCTTTATAAGGCAATTTATATAACCCGGAGTTTTGGTCCACATCATCCCTCCGGTGTACATTTACTACCTTTCTAAAATTGGTATTTGGATAGTTGTAAATAAATCTAATTTGGTTATTAGGTAGAAGTTTGGACACCGAATTGATAGATTCATTGAGTGGTACAATGATGTTATTGTTACCCCATTTAAACTTCTCCTTGGAGTTATTTTCAAATCACACTGTAGCTATCGAAGGAAAATTAAAGAATCTTCTCTAATAAAATACTATCCTAACTTAAATACCTCAAAAGGTCAGTGGCCCCCCAGATTGTATTACGAAGTTAGCGGTCAACAAACTAATGTTAAGAGCGGTCGGACAAAATACCACCAACTGTCCTTCCTTGACCCAACCATTTCAAGGGCATGTAACCTGAGTCCCCGCACTTTCCCCATCCCCTTTAATGTACCCCTCACTACCTCATATATATTTGTACCTTAACTTCTTGTAAGCATTCTGCTGAAGACTACAAATAGTAGTCGAAATATACAGTTTCCCTGTACTTCAGTTATTATTTCTCCGTTAGTGGGTTAATAGTAAATATATACATATACATATATACATATATATACAGTATATACATATATATACATATATGTACATATATAAATATACAAATATATGTATATATATATATACATATGTATATACATCATATATATATATATATTTATATATATACAAATATATATACATATATGCATATATATATACACATATATAGATAAATATTATATATATATAAACATATACATATATATACATATATATAAATATATATATATACATACACATATATACATTTATACACATATGTATATATATATATACATACACATATATACATTTATACAGTATATATATATATATACATATATATATTTATATACATATATATACATATATATTTATATACATATATATATATATATATATATATAATTAGGGTGCTTCTAAGAAATGAAAGTTTGATTTTTAATTTCTTCAGGGCGGCAATCAATTATTTTTAATCCAAAACTGATACAGAAAAAAGGGTTTTGGAATCAAATGATATTTAAAGGTCGCGCACTAAACTTCAAAGGTTTATTATACAGTGCTTCAGTAAAATTGAACTGAACGACCAGCAATACTCAAATAAACGGCACCAAAGCTCATCAAACGATGAATTATTTCCTCCCAATGAGTTGGGATTTGCAAATCCCAACACATAAATTTCAGCCTTCAATCTTTCTTCAAGGCAGCCTGCTTTGGTCAAAGCGGGGAAAGATTTCCGGTGTGCTTCAACTACTTAAAGGACGAAGTGTTACTGCTCTTCGTTTCTCGTGAGTGAGCCATTGAATTCGGACATGAGCGCCACTTCTCGCTCCGCCAAGTCGTTGACCATCTTCAGAGATCCAACAAGGCATCGAGAAATGGCAGTACTCTTCGTCTCCTGCCCACTCCCCAGGATCTTTTCCCGAGGAAATCAGCTGACAGCTGGAGGCACTTGAAGAATGTCATTGTGGCTGAGGTGACAAAATCCGAGAGGTCCTTCAAGCTAGCGGAGAGTGGCGGAAGCCTTTTCGGAGGGTCGTTCGGGGTTACCCTTTGAAGATTCGTCACCAATTTATTCATCTATACCACAGTGACTAGGTCGTCAAAGAAATCAAACGCAACAACCACATCCAACACGTACCACAAGTGGCGATTGAATGCACTCGAAGCTGCCTTGCCAATTGCTTTGATGGGGAATGCCTCTTGGGCTTGAAGGAAGTCGAGATCGTTTCTTCGGAGCGAAGACAGCGGAGGGGACCTCGAACCAGTACTTCACGTAAACTTTTGTGATAACGATGGCCACTTCCTCCAGATGGTTCCATGTCGCCTCGCTCCGTGACGGCCGCCGAGAAGGTCCAGGTCGATCTTCGATCGGGGTACTGGGTTTTAAAAGAGAACCACCTTGAGTGTGTAGATGGCACAAGCCATCCATCTCGCCCGATGGATTGCTCCAGGCTGCTTGAATCGGATCCCTCCCGGGAGATGATCACCGAGAAAAATTATGGTCAGCTGGGAGGAGTTCCTTGTAATCATCCCTCGGTTGTTGCTGCTGGAGCTGTCTTGCAGAACAAGATTACCTCCTCCTTCCATCCTTCGACCAGAGGTCCCAACTTCTCATTTTGAACGCTCGTCGTGAATGAATTCTGGCAAATTCGGGGCCAGTAGTCACGGAACATGTCAATCCTCGGGGATGCGGAAGTTTCGAACATTCCAAACACCTTTTCCAAGGCGATTTCAGCCACATGATGCCAGCAGGCAAGATGAAGGAGATGCCGGCCGATTTCCTTCTCGAGGATGACACAGACCCCTCCTTTGTGGCCCGTGTTAGAGGTCGTGTTGTGTCAAAAGCACAGCCCGCTGACTCGGTCTTTCACTCCCCATTCATCCACTGTCCTCGAGAATCGCCGTTGCCATCACCGAAGCGTCCCCGAACGAAGTTTCGGAATGGCAAGAAGCTTGACAACGTTGTCATCAGACACAAGGATAGGTAGTCGGTCGACGGTTTCCTTGCCAGGAAGGGAGAAGTCCTCCATGATCTTTCCGTCCTAGTGGAGAAACTAGAGGGACTTTGTGGGTCGAAGGCCTTATTCATTTCAGCGGCCAGGGCAGCTCGGCACTTCATTCGAACCCGCCGGATCCCACTGGGCTGATGATGAGTTCCTCGACATCCCCTTCGAGGCGGCTGGAGGAGCAAATAATTTAACTTCGATGCGCGACCTTTTAATATACATCGATTGTAAAATTATTACATCTACGACGTTTTTTTTTGTTTAAATGAAACAAGCTACCACCCTGGGGAAAGAAATTGTATTACTTTGAAATTTCGCCTATATACGATGGAAGCACCCTAATATATATACATATATTTATATATATACATATATATACAACTATGAATATATATACATATATTCATATATATACATATATACATATATAGATATTTATATACATACATATAGATATTTATATACATATATACATATATATACATATATACATATATATACATATATACATATATGTACATACAAATACATATATATGCCTACGTATACATATATGTATACATATACATATATATGTATACATATACATATATATATACATATATACATATATATGTATACATATACATATATATGTATACATATACATATATATGTATACATATACATATATATGTATACATATACATATACATATGTATACATATACATATATGTATACATATACATATATGTATACATATACATGTATATATATATATATATATATATATGTATACATATGCATATATGTATACATATATATACATATGTATACATATACATATATATGTATACATATACATATATATGTATACATATACATATATATGTATACATATACATATATATGTATACATATACATATATATGTATACATATACATATATATGTATACATATACATATATATGTATACATATACATATGTATATGTATACATATATACATATACATACACATGTATACATATACATATGTATACATATACATATATATGTATACATATACATATATATGTATACATATAAATATGTATACATATACATATATATGTATACATATACATATATATGTATACATATACATATGTATATATATATATATGTATATGCATATATATACATATATACATGAATTTATTTAAATATATATACATATATACATACATATATATCTACATATATACATATACATATATATATACATATATATATTTATATATACACACACATATATATATATATATATATATATATATACATATACATATATATACATACATATATATATACAGTACATATACATATATATACATATATATACATACATATATATATACATATACATATATATATACATATATATACATACATATATATATACATATACATATATATATACATATATATACATACATATATATATATACATATACATATATATATATATATTATATATATACATATATATACATATATTTATATATATATACATATATATATACATATACATATATATACATATATATATACATATACATATATATACATATATATACATATATATACATATACATATATATACATATATATATACATATACATATATACATATATATATACATATATATATATATGCATATACATATATATACATATACATATATATACAAAGGATTACAAAGGATTACAAAGGCGGAGCATGCCGACAGGAGACCTTTTGATCCATATCTAGGTCGGATACAAAAAAAAATCATATTAATAATAAAATAATAGATAAAAACTATAATAATGTAAATGAAAAATAAAATATATAAATAAATGCATAGGTATAGTTAAAATAATAAACAAACAGGTAAATAGTAAATGGTAATAAATTGACACATAACTAATAATAAATGAAAATCAGACAGACAAATGATAACAAAACAAAAACAAATGATATAAGATAAATTATAATCATTACAGCATCTTAGGTATTTATCTAAATGATTCTTAAAGCTTCGAGCTGAACTACATTGCACTACCTGTGCAGGAAGTTTATTCCATTCATTAACTACACGGTTGGCAAAGTTGTTTCTACCTACTTCCAAATTAAATCTATTTCCGGACAGTTTGAGACCATTGTTTCTTGTCTGATTCTCATTCAATGTGAAAATTTGGTCACTTTTGATGTTGTCAATTCCCTTTAAAATCTTAAAGACCTGTATCAAGTCACCTCTGAGTCTACGCTTTTTTAGGGAAAACTGATTCATGTGCTTAAGTCGATTTTCGTATGATTTATTTTTGATATTCGGAATCAGTTTTGTGGCTCGCCGTTGTACTTTTTCCAGTCTGTCAATGTCTTTAATGAGATTCGGTGACCATACAGAAACAGCATATTCCAAATGAGGACGAACTAACGATTTATATAGCTTGTTAATGAGTGATGGACTTTTGAAATCAAAAGA
>NC_134797.1:16422699-16427699 GCF_046742065.1 Oratosquilla oratoria | reverse complement strand
CGAGCTCTGAGCTCTCTTCCACCCGCGGACACAGACAGACAGACAAACTTTTCAAGTTCTTAGCTTCACTTTGTACATTCTAGAACAAGTGTTTTTAAAGTAGAGCCTCAATACCCCTAGGGAGTATCCAAAAAGGCATCCTAGAAAATATTTTGTGTAAGAATTACACTACTTTATTCATTTACTTACTGAGAGTAAAAATAGAAAGAGTCCTAGATTTGAGGTTTTTCATTGCTGTCCTGTTTTATCTCTTTTTACGGTAAATTAAAAGTTAAAAATCGGGGGGAGTCGGATAATAAGGTTGGAGACGGGGTACAGGTATCACGTTGCCTTGGAGTTGAAGTCTGCGGTATCGGGACTAAAATACTTTAAGAACCATTGTTCTAGGAGTAGAGACTCGTGAAAAATGTGGAGCAAAGTGTGGTTAGTCCACGAGAAGTGGACCTCGAAGTGGATCACGATGTCCCCAAAGGTCGTGGAAAAATGAAGACTCCGAACTGTCTTCGGGGAAACATCGAAAGTGTTCCTCCTAAGTATTGGCCTCCACCAACCGCAGAGGTGGCATATCGTCCCATGCGTTCATGTACAACTGCGAGACCATAAGGCCTACACTAGGCAGTTCCAAGGAAAATGAAAGGAATGTTCAAATCCAGTACACTAAACAGGGATACTTGTAGCTCCTTCCTGACAGGTCGGTGGACTAGAGGCCATAACATACATCATTCATTCATAGTGTGTTCCGAAGTCATTCAGTACTCTGAGACCCAGATATATATATATATATATATATATATATATATATATATATATATATATATATATATACATATATATATATATATATACATATATATATACATATATATATACATATATATATATACATATATATATACATATGTATATATATTATATACATATATAAATATATATATATATATATATATATATATGTATATATATATGCATATATATATATACATACATATACATATATATGCATATATATATGCATATATATACACAAATATACGTATATACATATATATACATATGTATACATATATACATATATATATACACATTAAAATATATATATACATATATATATGTATACATATATATACATATATATACATATATATATATATATATATATATACGAACATATATACATATACATACATATATATATACATACATATATATATATATATATATATACATATACATACATATATATACATACATATATATACATATATATACTTATATATATACATATACATATACATATACATATATATACATATATACACATATATACATATATATATACATATATATATGCATATATATAAATATACATATATATACATATATATATAAATATACATATATATACATATATGTATACATATATATACACACACATATATATATACGTATATATATACATATATGTATATATATATACATATATATACATATATATACATATATACATACATATATACATATATACATACATATATATACATATATATACATATATATATATATATACATATATATAAATATACATATATATACATATCAATCAATCAATCAAATCAGCCATCCTGAGTCCACTGCTGAACAAAGGCCTCCTTCATAGCATTACATGATTCACACGACCGTGCCACTCTCTGCCACGTCACTCCTGCAAACTTCTCGATCTCGTCTCTCCACCTTCTGTCTGGTCTCCCTCTTCCACGCTTCCTATCTCGCGGCGTCCATTCAGTAATGCATTTGCTCCATCGCTCATCAGTCGTTCGTACCAACTTACCTGCCCAATTCCACTTCCTCTCTTTTACTGCTTCCACAATATCTTTCACTCTAGTCTGCTCTCTCACCCAACTTGCTCTCTTTCGGTCTCTCAGTGTTATTCCCATCATTGATCTCTCCATTCTCCTCTGTGCAGTCCTTAGCTTTGTTTCCATCGCCCTCGTCAGCTTCCAAGTCTCACATCCGTAGATTATTGCTGGTAGAATGCATTGGTTGTAAACTTTACGTTTCAAACATAAAGGTAGAGAGCCTCTCAGGATTTTATTATACTTACCAAACATTTTCCAACCAATTGTAATGCGTCTTTTTATCTCGTTATCATGATCTTTCGTCACCTTCACCATCTGGCCTAGATAATTATACTCTTCAACTTCCTCAAGACTCTCATCATCAATTACAATCTCTTTACTTTGAACTTTCGTGTTGAACATTACTTTGGTTTTACTCTTATTCATTTTTAAACCTACTTTGATACTTTCTTTGTTTAGATCGCTCAGCATTTCTTGCAAGTCGTCTGCTCTTTCTGAAATAAGAATGATGTCATCTGCAAATCTTAGGTGGTTCAAATATTCGCCATTAATCTTCAAATCTTTCTTTTCCCAACTCAATCTTCTGAAAATATCTTCCAGACAAGCTGTAAATAGTTTGGGTGAAATTGTATTGCCTTGCCGTACTCCTTTCTCGATTTTGATCTTTTCTGTATCTTTATGAAGTCGAACTATAGCGGTACCTTTCAAATAAATCTTTTCTAAAACTTACGATCTGTTCGTTTGTACCCTGTTTGCGTAGCGAGTTTAGTATTGCTATTTGTTCTACTGAATCAAAGGCCTTCTCGTAATCTACAAAAGCTAAACACAGAGGTATATTATATTCTGTCGTTTTCTCGATTAGTTGGTTTATCGCCTGCAAATGGTCTAGAGTTGAATATCCGCTTCTAAAGCCTGCCTGTTCTCTTGGTTGGTTTCCATCTAAAACTTGACTCAGTCTATTTGTAAGGATCTTGGAGAATACTTTATATACGTTTGATAGCAAGCTAATCGGTCGATAGTTACTAAGGTCCTTCTGGTCTCCTTTTTTATGAAGCAAAATCACTATAGCATTGCACCACGCATCCGGAACGCTTTCTTGACGTAAGCACTGGGTGTACAACTCAGCTAATTTAATATGAACTAATTCACCAGCGTCTTTCAGTAGATCTATTGATATACCATCTTCCCCAGGTGCTTTTGCTCTTTTCATAGTTTTTAGAGCAAATTCGACTTCTTCCTTTGTAATGTCTGGTACACTACTAACGTCTACACATGAATTTACTGACTCAACTACGGCCTTCGACGAGTAAAGCTCTTGGTAAAATTCTTCTACTCTTTTTACCATTTTGTCTCTACATTTAATTATTTCTCCATTCCTATCTTTCAAACATATCATCTGCTGCCTTCCTAAAGCATGTTTACGCTCGGTCACTTTAATACTTTTACCTTTCCGAATATTTTCTTCTATTTCATCCATGTTTCTCTTTCTTTTCTCTAATCTCTGCCTTTTGTTGATAAGCTTGTTTAGTTCTACTCTTTCTATTTCGTCTCTACTGCTTTTAATCTGCACGTTCCTTCTTCTTTTAATTAGGTCATTTGTAGTTTTGGAGTATTTTTCTCTACTGTTTTTTGTACTTCCTACTTTCTCTGCTGATTCCTTAATGATATTCACTAAATTCACATTGATATCTTCCACGCTGTCCTCGTTAGTTCTTAGAGCTTCGAATCTATTTTTAATTTCTAACTGAAATTTCTTTTTATTATCCTTAACCTTTGCAAGGCTTATTTTCCTTTTTAAAACTAGTTTATTTCTCTCGGCTCTGAAGTTGAATTTAGCTGTGCATCCTACCATTCTATGGTCACTCCCTATGTTGACTTTATTTATCACCGTAACATATATACATATATATACATATTGCATATATACATATTGCATATATACATATATATACATATATATACATATATATACATATATATATACGTATATATATATACATATGGTGAATTATATTATCCATTATATGTGTTTTTTTCCGATTATTACGAGTTTTTAGACAAATTTCGGTTGTGATACGGTACGATCAATTGGGCTGTGGGTGTTTCCCGGCAGCAACCCCTCCCCTCACCCCTCCACCTCTGTTTTTTTTTTTTTTTTTTTTTTAATTGTGATTGCGTAGGCGTTTGTTTTACCCACATTCTTTCACGACTAAAGGTGTAACATCATCCAGAATGCCACGAATAAGTGAGACAAAGAAACGCAGAAGCCAGTAGATGTCTGCCAAGATGAAAATATTACACACAAATCCAGAAAAGATAGTGGAAGTGAGTTGTCAACAGGTGGTCATGGGACGCCATCCCATTCCCAATATTTTTCAGCACTGTGTCACTACGTAAGCAATTAGTGGAAGGCAAATTACGAAGAAGATAACATTTCTGTACGTAAGTGTTCACTAATAGAGAATGAAACAATGAAAAAATTAGTGTGCCTTATCAAGTGTCAGATGGAGCAAGTACTATTGGATATTCTCCTGGTGCATTCTAGATTACTATAGAGTGTGCATGTATCTGATCATTACTGAAATGTTTGCTGGAGTGTTTATTGGCAGTACCGTATATACGGTACTAAATCTACCAATTTTCAGTAAAGTTGCATGTGAAAAAATTGCTCTATTTTTTCTTACTGTCCAATTTACAAAAAATATGTATTTAATCTATATACTCTAAGGAAGAACTTTTATTTGATGGTTTTATCTGTAGGTACAATAGTTTTTTTGTGCAGCAGTAAGCAAATCTTTATCAAGCGATATCTAAAAACCCATTTTATGTTAGTTTTTGTCACAAAAACTTTAATAACTTCTATACTTTTTGCTCTATCTTAAAAAAATTAAGTGCACAATGATTCTCATAAAATGAGGAAGTTATTTACTTGGTAAAAACATTTCATCTCTCAATGAATTTATAAATAATTTTTGAATGAATGTTCTGCTTTTATTTTTGTTAATTTATTGTTTTTATATATATAGTTTCAACATTTTTCAATATACTTTTTTTATTCACACAAAGTTTGTAGGAGATATGCATAGCTTTCAGGTAGTATCTTTACTTTGTAAATCAAGCGACATGGGAACTAGTTATTCATAT
>NC_134797.1:16415199-16417699 GCF_046742065.1 Oratosquilla oratoria | reverse complement strand
TGGAATCCTGCCCAGGACTGAAATAATTCCAGTATTGCTGCACTTCGAGTTGTTACTCCAACTGTCGTGGGCGGGAAGTTGGGTGTGCGCGTGTAAGGTAACAGCATTACCCAGAGATCGGTCATATGAGCTCTGAGCTCTCTTCCACACGCGGACACAGACACACAAACTTTTCAAGTTCTTAGATCAACTTTGTCCATTCTAGAACAAGTGTTTTTAAAGTAGAGCCTCAATACCCCCATATATATATGTATATATATATATATATATATATGTATATGTATATACATATATATTATATATATATATACATATATATATATATACATATATATGCACAAGTATCACAAATCACACGTGACTACACCGATATGCTGAACACCACAGGGAAAAGAAAAATTCTTGGAATCCGAGCGCTTTCGTGATATTTGTTCACATCTTCAAGGATTACAATAGAATGAATAAATACAGAGTAAGATGAGATATATATACACATGAGAGAGGTTTGACAACTGGAAAGGGTCACCACTTAAGCTAATTATATCAGGTCAGGTCAAGTCTTGAAGGGTAGGGGTGGGTGACCTTATTCCTTATAGTAATTATCATATATACTTTTAACAATAAATGGATCAAGTTTGTATAGACCTAATTTGTTATTGAGGAGTTTTTCATAGTAATGTTTGATGATACAAGATTCTATAATATTTCTTTTAGTCATGTCTTTACATGATACAATTTTTGTTGCATCTTTCCAATTGATCGGATGGTCAAAATCCCTTACATGAGTAAACAAAGCATTAGAATATTGGCCTGTCTTAATGCTATGTTTATGCTGTTTTATTCTTACTTCTTTGCTTGTTTGCCCAACATAATATCTATTACAATCGGAACATGGTATCTTATAAACACATCCCTTGAAATCATTTGGGGAGTTTTTTATCAGTAGATTTTTAACAGTGGAATTATTTCTAAAGACAATATCAACATTAAAATGTTTTAGGATATTGGGATTCTCTATCATATTTTCATTGTATGGAAGTATCAACAGGTTTGTGTTACAATTTTTTTTTTTTTTTTTAATAATACTTAAAGGAAACAAAAATGAGGAAGTTATTTATTTGGTAAAAACATTTCATCTCTCAATGAATTTATAAATAATTTTTGAATGAAAGTTCTACTTTTATTTTTGTTAACTTATTGTTTTTATATATATAATTTCAACTTTTTTCAATATCTTTTTTTATTCACACAAAGTTTGTAGATATGCATAGCTTTCAGGTAGTATCTTTACCTTGTAAATCAGGCAACATGGGAACTAGTTATTCATATTTAAAGAGTAACTGCTATTTAGATCAATAAATAGATAGATAAAATATAATTATTTAATGGATCCCTTTAATTTTTTGGTTATTCTGATCTCCAAGTATCCTTGACATCGTGTAAAAATGTTAAGATGACTGGGTTAGTTTTAATGTGTTTAGATCTGGCAGAGGTATCTCCCCTTAATATAAACTTTTATAGTGAAATAAGAAACCATCTTTAAGGCACTGTTATGCTTTGAAATGCCAATTTTAGCCGGACTTAACAGGTATTATTGTATGAGGTTAGTGGACACCAGGGTTGGCGATTTTTTTTTTTTTTTTTATCAAAATTGATTTTTTTTTATCTAAATCAGATTTCATTTAAATAGATTTTTTTTATATAGATTTTGAATATTATGATATTGCTATCTGATATGTGATCTGATTGCTAAATAACATTTTTAGCATATCAATATAAGGAGCAGTGCTATATAGACTTGCCACAAATATACAAGGAACGGTATAAGCCGTATGTGAGGACTGTATTCTCAGGTTCACTCGATTCCTCCAAGAGTTTTCTCATCTTGGTGACATTTTCTGCATTGTCTATCACAACATTTCCAATGTGACAACCAAAATCTTGTTCATCCTTCTTCATCGAATTTTGTACAAATTGTAGAAGATATTCAGCAGTGTGAGGTTTCACTGGTGTGTCTATTGTGTCAACTAAATAAATCTGACCAGTGGATGCTGTTAGAGTGACACATATTATGGGCTCATTATGGATGTTAGACCACCCATCAATTGAAAGACATACAGTTTCATTATTCAGGTCATCTGCACACTTTTTATATTCCTTTTCATACACAAGATCCAAGTACTTATCAGCAATACCTTTTCTGGATGGAGGAATATAACCTGGCCTCAGGTTCTGAACCATCTTGAGAAACTGAAAATGCTGAACAAGACAATAATACCTGTTAACTCCTGCTAAAATCAGCATTTCAAAGAATAACAGTGCCTTAAACAAAGTTTCTTATTTAACTATAAAAGTTTATATTAACTTATACTGCATTGAATAAGTCAATAGTTGATATATTTGTCCTATATACAATGTTAGGTTTCTAGTTTTGATATGGTTGTCCCTATGGGAAGGGTTTATAAAATTAGCGGGAGCGGTAGGTACTCTGATGATCAAG
>NC_134797.1:16395199-16412699 GCF_046742065.1 Oratosquilla oratoria | reverse complement strand
CGTCAGGTTCATCTCCGGTTTCGAGAACGACACAAGGTCTTTCGATCTCTTCCCACAGTGGTTCAGGGCCTCCATCTTGCCTGAAATGAGGATCATCGGAGACAACGAGGTCCACTTCTCGTGCACCGATGGCGCCATGCAGTACTACGACATCTTCTTTACGAGCCTCTACTTCTGGAACATGTTCCTCATCGTTGTTGGACTCGTGACCATCGCCAGGCTTCTTCTCATGGCGGCGCCCTTCGCACGTAGGATCTTTGTCAGAAGTCCTTCTTCGCAGACCCGATGGCTTCTGAATCGATTCTTCAGCAAAGCTGCAGCCAGCGAGATTTTCATGCTGAACCATCTGCAGTCCATTTACGACAGTGCAACGTTTAGTAAACTTGTCGCGAACATCCCTCAAGTCGAGAAGATTTCGACTATTGGTTTTGAAAATTGGATGAAAGACTCCGAAAATGGCATCAATCCTGTATGAACTGCATTCGAAACGAGAGGCTAAGTAATTAAAAATTTCGAATACATCAGTACATAGAAAAATAGAATTTTGAAAAGGATCAACAATTTCCTTCAAAACATTTCACACCGTATGTGTACGTGTGTGTGTGTGTGTGTGTGTATGCGTACAATCTATGAAAAAATGTGAATTATCAATTTATCTTTTCTTTGAGCCTATATACATTTGTGCTTATATTTCAACTGGATATACCTTTCCTTATCAGTCACTACTACTGTTCGAGTTGGAATCCTGCCCAGGGCTGAAATAATTTCAGTATTACTGCGCTTCGAGTCGTTACTCCAACTGTCGTGGGCGGGGAGTTGGGTGTGTGCGTGTAAGGTCACAGCATTACCCATAGATCGGTCATACGAGCTCTGAGCTCTCTTCCACACGCGGACACAGACAGACACACAAACTTTTCAAGTTCTTAGCTTCACTTTGTACATTCTAGAACAAGTGTTTTTAAAGTAGTGCCTCAGTACCCCTAGGGGTATACAAAAAAGCATCCTAGAAAATATTTTGTGTAAGAATTACACTACTTTATTCATTTATTTACTGAAAGTGAAAATAGAAAGAGTCCTAGATTTCAGGTTTTCATAGCCGTCCTGTTTGATCTCTTTTTATGGTAAATTAGAAGTTAGAAATCGGGAGGAGTCGGATGATAAGGTTGGAGACGGGGTACAGGTATCACGTTGCCTTGGAGTTGAAGTCTGCGGTATCGGGACTAAAATACTTTAAGAACCATTGTTCTAGGAGTAGAGACTCGTGAAAAAGGTGGAGCAAAGCGTGGTTAGTCCACGAGAAGTGGACCTCGAAGTGGATCACGATGTCCCCAAAGGTCGTGGAAAGATGAAAACTCCGAACTGTCTTCGGGGAAATATCGAAAGAGTTCCTCTTGAGTATTGGCCTCCACCAACCGCAGAGGTGGCATATCGTCTCATGCGTTCATGTACATAAGAACATAAGAATGAAGAAAACTGAGAGACCATATGGCCTACACTAGGCAGTTCCAAGGAAAATGAAAGGAATGTTCGAATCCAGTACACTAAACATGGATACTTGTAGCTGCTTCTTGACAGGTCGGTGGAGTAGAGGCCGTAATATACATCATTCATTCATAGTGTGTTCTGAAGTCTTTCAGTACTTTGAGACCCAGAGTTCTGAACCATTTGCAAGGTTGATGTCAGAGCGGGTACTATCCCCGTAAAAAAAAAAAAAAAAAAAAAAAACGCTCCATTCTGATACTTTGTTCTTGTTGGTGCCAGACGATTTCATTCAGTGTAGACGAACCCTTGGATTCCATTGGAATAGGTCACCCGTTGACAATAAATTATTCGTACCCAATATATCAAATTTAATATATTTAAGTCCTTTGGCCTGGTTAATTGATTTCAATCATCTCGGTGGAATCTCTGCGTACAAGAGGGACACACCGGGAACACATGAAGACAATAATTTCAGCAGCAAAACACTAAAAAATTTGAACTTGGGGGGAAGTTGTCTTCACTTATTATGTTCAAAATCGTTTGCAATCACTGATTCAATTAAACAACTTTTTTAATCATTCCCTATTTATTACTTCTTTTATTATGATCATTGTCATTGTAATTGTTAACTATGATTACCGTTATCGTTATCACTAACGTTATAACCATCAGAAGCGTTTCTATTCCTATTCCTTTGGGCGATATCACGGCGTCAATGTATTAAATGAAGGAAAATGTGTTACGAGGGAGAAGTGACAAGATAAAAGATCCTAAGGACGTAAAGCGGAGATGAAGGAGAAGAGAGGAGAAGGAAAAAATAGGATAAAGGAGAGGGAGAAGAAGAGGATTAGAGAACGAGGTGACGAGAGAATAGGGGAGAAAGAGGGGAGATGAGGAGGACGGGGAGAACAAGGAGGATAAGAGGGGACACGGATGATGAGATAACGATAAAGCTGCGGAGGAGAAATTAGAGGGAGAGGAGAAGGGGAGGGAGGAGGGGAAGGGGAGGGGAGGGGAAGGGGAGGAGAGGGGGAGGGGGAGGAGAGGGGGAGGGGGGAAGGGGAGGGGAGGAGAAGGGGAGGGAGGAGGAGAAGGGGAGGGGAGGGGGGGAAGGGGAGGGGAGGGGGGAAGGGGAGGGGGAGGGGGAGGGTGGGCGGACACAGTGGCTTCTGTAGACGTGACCAGGGAAAGGGAGGAGGGTTACGTGGACTGGCGAAGATGAAGGACAGGAGGAGGGGGGAGGGGGAGGGGAGGGGGAATAGAAAGGAGAGTGGAAGAGGGAAGAGGGAAGGAAAAGAAGGAGATGGAGGAGGTGGAGGGGAAGTAGAGAGGGAAGAGGAGGGGGAGAGGGAAGGGGAAGAGGGAAGAGGAAAGGCGAAGGGAAGGTTGAAAAGTAGATGGAGAGAGAGAGGGAGAAGGAGGGGAGAGGGAGAGGAGGGGGAGAGGGAGGGGGAGAGAGGGGGAGGGGGAGAGATGTAGGGAAGGGGAGGGAGAGGGAAAGGGGAGGGGGAAGGGGAGGGGGAAGGGAAGAGGGAGAGGGAGGGGAAGAGGGAGGGGAGAGAGAGGTGGAGAGGGAGGGAGAGAAGGATGGGGAGAAGAAGGGGATGAAGAAGAGGGAGGGGGAGAGGGAGGGAAGAGGGAAGGGGAAAAGAAAGTGAAAAGAGGAAGGAGGAAGAGGGATAACCATTGATTCTATCCTAGGGGGGGGTATCTTACCGAAAAGATGTATTCACTGAGATGGTGAACAAGAAATTTACTAAAGGAAGGACTTTGGAAATTATGTGATCATATATTTCTATAGAAATCTGTCTCCATCATTACCTTTATTGATATTGATATTCAGTCTATGTTTAATACACATATGGACCCGATTGACAAAGCGTGGACAAAGGACAGATGTACTGACTAAGGTGACTTGATGAAAGCATTTGATATGATACCACTTCGGATACTTGAACGTAATTTGGAGAGATATATTTGGTTATTGTGTCATTTTTCAACAACAGAGTTATCACTGATTATATATGTAAATACATAAATAAATACAACAAAGATGAATTATATATAAACATAACATAAATACATAATATATAAGATATAAAAAACAAATAAGAATAAAACAGAATAAAACAAGAATGAACGAGTAAGTTATCGGATCGAAGAGGTGAAGTCAACGAGGTAATAGAAGAGCGTAGAAGAACGAAAGAAGATATATGTAAAAGTAATCAGTATTCTGCTGTTTTGTGGAGAATATTCTCCAGTCGTAATAGAACACTGAGTGACTCTAGTCTGTAGGAATACCACTTGATTGTGCTGTTCATGGTTGCTATGAAGGGCTTTTTTGGCAGTAATCTCACCTCCCTGCCAACTGGTTTCTGGTGAGATATTTCTCTTGTGTCACCATATTCATTATATTCAGTGAAGCCCTATATATCTATAGGGTTCCCAATGGTCCACGCCGTCATTATGACGGTACCCCCATATATCTATGAGGAATTTCCCTGTTCGCCATCAGGGACGTGCCAGTTAGCAGTGGGTCCTGCGACTGTGCGTGTGAGCTGCTCTTTGTCTGATCTTTCTTACAAAACCTGTTCGATATGGTTGACCCTGCAGATATTTTTTCTCTATCGACTTGGCTTTTGTAGTCATTAAGATTCTCAAGCCTATCCACCACGTCAAGGTGTCAACTCTAGCATAGGTTACCTCTTAAGTTTCTAAAAGATCGACTGCATAATAATACGGTCACTATTCTATAGTAAACATGTTTATATACGAAGTAGGTGAGGAGCCTGCTGCAGAAAGTGCGTAGTTGCGGCCGAAGCCACCACCTTGGCCCAATGCGCTTAGATTGTTAGGGCAGGTAACTGTCACTGCTGAGAATCGCAGAGGAGTGCGGGATTCGAACCTTGAATGCGAGACCAGCACGGTTCAGATTATGCCACCATGAATTTTCTTATATTTTTTTTCTTCTTTTTTTCTTTTTTTTTTTTTTTGCAAAATAACTCTGCAGCAACAATGAAAATTATATTTGCAAAGCTCTTGAAGTTATGTCGATTCCCAGTGTGTTTGCTAATCGTGTGTCATGATGTTGAAGAATGTCGTACCTACCAGCTGCAGTTTGTGTTATTTTGTGTTGGTGCAATTAACACCTTGCACACCACGTGGCGCCGTACCTTTCACCCCTGCTGTCGCCAGACGATTTTATTCGTCTCTTTGACACCATTGAGGCTCATCTTGATCAAGCTAAGAATCGTGAAGTAGTTCTCAGGTGACCAAATGTTCACTGTACATACTAACAGATTTCCGTAGCTAGAGATTAGACTATTTACATACATAACAATAACATATAAGCAATCACCCACCTATACATACCCATAGAGACATGCACACACACACAAGCACGCCCTTTTTCCTTCTCTCCCTTTCCTACGATGATACAGCAGATATTCTTGTAAAAGGAAAGTGAATGAATGAATGAATGAATGAATGAATGAATGAATGAATGAATGGATGAATGAATGAATTAAATTAACGTATAGAAATGAATATATAAACAAAAATAAACAAATAGGTAAGATAAACAAACAAGTGAACAAATAAAACATAGAAATAAATTAAAACGTAAATAAAAAGAAAGAAACAATAAGTAATGAAATAAAACATGGTCCGCCTCCCCGGACTAAGGGGACGGCGCAAGACATCTTGGTTGTCGGCGGGACAGCTTGAAGGAGATTCTGGTGTTGGTAGTGTCGGTGCGGTGAACCCCGGCCAACCGAGGAGGAAGAACGAGGAGGGACGTTAACTTAATGGGAGGAGAATTAATTGATGAAGAATTGAACGCTTAAACTGGAGGGATGGGGGAAGAAACGAGGAGGAGGAGGAAGAAGAGGAAGAGGGGAAGTATGAACGTGAGGTGAATGGGAAGACAGAAAACACCAAGGAGAAAGAGGAAGAGGCGAAGAAGGGATAGGAGTAAGAAGAAAAGGAGTAAGGGGGGAAAGGTAAGGACGGGGATAAAGGAAAGGAGAGATAAGAGAGAAGGAAAGTGAGGAAATAAGAGGAGGAAAGGGAGGTAGAGGAGGAAAATAAGAAAAGGAAGAAAGGAGATCAAGGAAAAAGAGGAGGGAAGGAAGGGGAGGAAATAGAAGGAGGAGGGGGACAGAGGAGAAAATCAGAAAAGGAGGAAAGGAGGTGAAGGAGGAGTAGGTGGAGGAGGAGTAGGTGGAGGAGTAGGTGGAGAAGGAGCAGGTTTTTTTTTTTATTTTTTTATTTAACTTATTACGCATTAGCGTCATACAGTGGGGGAGGTTTTCATAATGAATGTAGGAAGGCAACTGGTATGCACATGCTTACACACGTACACATACACTTATATACACATACAAATACATGGGTTGCAGGTAACATACGACACTGGGTATTGTACATTCATTCAAAGGGGAATAAGACTGAGATGTCACGCAGGGCATCAGGTATTATGAGAACCCACCAAAGCGGGGGTAACGGACAAGTATTTCATCTAATCTATTTTGTGATAGGAGATGACGACAGATTGCATCTAATGGTAGTCCCTGGGGTATTAGATGTTTTACAGTGGGGCACGCTAGGCAGTAGTGCTCGATGGTGTTGGCTAGTGGAGCGTGGCATAGGCGACATTCTGTGAATACAGGCTCGCCCTCCACCCCGGCGACCTGCCACGGTGGACGGTAGCCTAGTCGCAGTCGGGCTGAAACAACATTGTGGCGACGAACCATAAGTCCCTTGCGGCGGTACTTGTATTTGTGGCGGCATACGGATTCGTAGTGGGTGATGCTGACACTGAAGGGTCTCTCGGTGTCCCGTCGACGTTGCTCAGGCAGAAGTGCAGCGGAGCGGACCCTGTTGAGGTAACATAGCAGGGAGAGAGGTCGTCCATCACCACGACGGGGGAGTCGGCAGGCTTCTTTTGCTAGGCGGTCTACTTTGGTGTTGTGGTGCAAACCTACATGAGATGGAATCCAAATAAATTCAATGCGGAGATTACGGATAGTTAGTAGGGATAGAAAGGAAAGGATTTGTTGTACAACAGAATGGTGAGTGGGATGAATAGCGGTGAGGGATTGCAGTGCAGGCTTAGAGTCACATATAATGACAGCATTCACTCCTCTTTGGCAAACGATACTGATAGCATCTAAGATGGCGTATAGTTCACACAATGTGGAGCTGGAGTGATCTCTGAGTCGACGGCCGACCCAGCCCTCAGGAGGCGGCGGTAGGTCAGGTGAGTAGACTGCTCCTCCAGCTGCACCATCCGATTGTAGTGACCCGTCAGTGTAGAGGCGATGCGGAGCAGTGATGGAGGATGTTACCTGGGTAACATGTTCCAAGGCTAGCTGTAGTTGTAGAAGAGGTGGGTCACATTTTGCTGTAGGAGTGAAGCTAACCACAGGCGATGGTAGCGTCCACGGGGGAGGGCCTGGGGGTATGTCAGCTACTGGTACTTGTAAATCTAGGCTGCGAATGAAGGAGGAGATAGACTTTATAAGACGGCGACCGGGGGGCATGAGGCGGGGGACGGGCGGAGCGGGGCCGAGAGAATCTCTGACCAGTGCTGTGAAGTGCGGTGAGATGTGGGGAAAGTGTATACACTTAACTGTGAGGCAGGTGACATTAGAATAAATCCTCTCAACTAGGGATGGAAGCCGTAATTCCCGTTGCATGTTGACAATTCTGGTAGTCATTGGGCAACCGAGAATGATTCTCATGGCTTTATTCTGAAAAATCTCCAGTGGCTCTAAAGCATATCGAGGAAGTTGAATTAAGGCAGGGGAGAGGTAATCAACAACAGAGCGTATAAAAGTAATATAGACAGTTCTGGCCACGGGGATGGAGATACCGGAAGAGTTGTTGGTGAGCCACTGGAGAGGCCGGAGCCGACGTTGTAGACGATCTAGCAATTCACGAATTACGGTATGAGATTGACGCCGGGCAGAAAGAGTTTCCGAGATTCGTACTGGTGCACCAAGGTAGCAGTACTGGGAGCTTAGTGGGATGATGCAGTCTCCAATGATGAACTCTGGCCAGCGTGGCAGGAGGGCGGTAGGAGAAAATCCTGCTCTTCTGTGGGGAAGCAACAAGGCCACAGTTAGCAGAAGCTTGGGAGAGAGAAGTAAGAAAGAGTTGTAGGTGTGTTGGGGAGGTAGTGTGAATACATAGGTCATCTGCATAGCATGTAATTGTGACCTCAGGAATAGTGGGCAAAGACGTGAGGAGACGATGCATAAGTATATTAAAAAGAAATGGACTTAGTACCCCTCCTTGAGGAGTGCCGAGATGAAAATCCCGTGAGGAGCTGTAGGCACCGCTAAAGAAGACACGGGAGGTTCGGTTACTGAGGTAGCCCTTAATCCATCGTAGTAATTTACCCTTAATTCCAAAGTCAATTAATTGATCTAAAATAACGTCTCGGTTTGCTATATCAAATGCACTTTTTAGATCTATAAATGCCACAACACTGTCACGGGAGAGGCGAGAATATAAGTCGACGAGGCAGTGATGGGTGCTGCGTTGGGGTAGAAAGCCGAAGAGACGTGGAGAAAGGCGATCTTGTAGTTGGTACATCAGTCGGGTGAGCAAGATTCTTTCCATTACTTTGCAGAAGCAGGATGTAAGGGAGATGGGCCTGAAATTTGCTGTACCGGGCTTGGGTATGGGGATTATTGTACTCGTGGTCCAGGCATGTGGGATATATCCATCTCGTAGACACATATTGTAGAGGCGAAGGAGGGGGTTACCGGGTACACGGTGCAGTAATCGTAGCACATTGTAGGTAATGCCATCATCCCCAGGGGACGTGGCTTTACCTCTCAAGAGAGCACGTCGTAGTTCATCTTCAGTGATTGGTATATTTTCTTCATCATCCTCTTGCAGCAGAGCATGTACTAAGCGGAGTCCACGAGCAAAGCACCGGAGGAGAGGGCATCCTGGACGGGGGTAGGTAGGTTGGCAGGGTTGGACTGGTTTGACCACGTGACGATGAGCTGTTCGGCAAATACGGTGGGGGAATGATGACGGGCAGTAGCAGGAGTCTTCTTAATTACCCTGCGAATAAGGTGCCACATGGAGGCTACACTAGTTTGGTGATTAATTATGTCCGTGAATCTCTTCCAGGAGTCAGTACTTACACATTCTAGGAGGGTTGTCAAATCGTCTCTGGATTGCTGGTAACGATGAAGTAGTTCAGGAGATGGGTTAGTTTGGAACATGAGTCCAACGCGCTCCGCTTCTTTCTGTGCGTCCTGAAGTCGGGTGTCTAGGTACCACGAGTGAGGAGGAGGGCGACGTTGGAGGTGGGGTCGTGATACGTAAAGCCTGTAAAAGTCGTGGGTGGCGGAGACAAGGCTATTGTATAACTGGTCGGGGGAGGAACAGTCTAAGGTAGGTAGTATGCAGGTCATGTATGAAATGTACGTCGGGCAGTATTTGGGGGGTATGGTGAGGCGTAGGCGTGTGATAGGGGGTGTAGGTATCGTAGGAAGAGAATAGTGGAAGAGAAGAGCAATATGGTCTGAGAATAATGCAGGTACTGAGGAGCACTGGATGCGGGATGATACCAAGCCAGAGGTGAGGACGTGGTCCAGGGTGCCTCCCCGGGAGTGTGTGGCGCCACCTGTGTCCCAGCGGGTCAGATGATGTTGTCGGATGAAGGATAGTAGGTGAACACCAGGGCGGTTAGTGGTGCCAGGACGATCTCCCAATGCAGGATGTCGAGCATTGAAATCCCCTGCGTATATTATACCTTTGATCGTAGGTGGTGGAAGAGTGGTTGGACGAAGACGTGCGGGAGCAGAGTAGATATTGCAGAGCTGTAGGATTCCGCCCCCAATTTCTATCTCGAAGAGTTGGAATGTTATGTCAGGGTCTGTAGAGGAGCGCAGAAGACGGTGTATCAGTGTATTGTGTATGTATGTTAGAAGACCGTTTCGTATCGTATGAATATAGGGGATATATCCGGGAAGGGAGGGTGCCTGTGGTGCAGTGTTGGGCCGGTTTGGAAACGCCTCCTGTAGAAAAATGACACAAGGGTGATGTGTCTGTACATATGCCTTCAATTGTGTGTACTTTTTTTGGTTGGTGATACCATTGATGTTCCATGAAAGGAGGTCTAGGTGAATGTTAGTTACGAACGTTGCGTTTGCTAGTAGGAGACCGGAGTGTGGAGGTGGATGGACGATTCGAGGAAGACTGGCTAGTACTGGGTTGTAACTTACAGAGTTTGTCGAGACGAGTTGCAATGGATTCCATTCTCTCGGCAAGCATGGAGATGGAGGAGACGAGGGTTTGTTGGGATTCCGCCAGTGTGGAGAGTCTGGTGGCAGTAGTAGTTTGGCCTGAGACAAGGCTGTCAATCCTGGTGTCAATGGAGGCGAAGCGGTCCTCGAGTGCTGCACATCGCGCCTGAAGGGCTGCAACGGCCTTACGGAGGGCAGCGTCTTGCTGAGGGGGGGTGGGAGCAGAGAGAACAGTCCGGGCAGGGGGAGGAGGTGGTGGGGCTGAGGTGGGGCCATTGGTCTGGGTCTGGCGCCGAGTACAGCCGTGCCAGACGTTGACACCTGGCTGTAGACATCGGGGGCACTTCCATTGTGATGGGTTCGGCTGTGGTGGCGGTTCAGAGGTGGAAGTAGTCGCAGATGGGGGCGGGGGCGCACTTCGGACGGGACATTCTCTGGATTCATGGGCGGCGGCACACCAGGCACACTTAGGGGAGGCGGAGCAGTACCTGGATATGTGACCGATACCCCAACACCTGTAGCACCAGGGTCGGTCGTCACGGAGTCTTTGGACTTGACACGGGGGGAGGAGAGGGAGGAAGTCAAAGGTAATGGTGTCGGGGGGTGTTTCGGGGAGGCTCCACACAATAACAATGCGGTTGATGGGGGTACCGTTCTGCATGAAGCGCCTGGCTGAGTGTACTCCTGGGAGCTGTAGGGCAAGCTTGTGATCCACGTCAACGGGATAGCGAGTGAGCAGGTATTGGGGGTACTTACGTGGTCTTTCGGGGGAGTCTTGAGGGAGAAGAGGCAGTGACATAAATTCATTTGTAGTAACTCGGTCCAGGATGTCTGTGCGTTGTCTTGATATGTAGATGAATCGAGAGGTGAGTGCAGCCATCTTAACCTCGGCCGTATCCCGTTGCAGGTGGAAAGTCTTGGTGATAGTTGACAGCCAGCGGAGTTTAACTTCTGTGGATGGGTTCCCGCTA
This sequence comes from Oratosquilla oratoria, assembly GCF_046742065.1. NCBI lineage: Eukaryota > Metazoa > Arthropoda > Malacostraca > Stomatopoda > Squillidae > Oratosquilla > Oratosquilla oratoria. The sequence goes on along the minus strand of NC_134797.1, from coordinate 16,401,976 downwards.
AAGGCCAACTTAATATACTTGTCTCGGGGAGCAAATGCTGGAAGGGCGGGTGAGGGTCGGGTGGGGGCAACGGGAGTAGCACTGTGATTAGGCAGGGTAGGGCGAATAGGAGCCTTATTACACTCACTTGAGGTTCCCTTGATCGTCTTGGCAGCAGGCGGTTGACATTCTCCTGCGGGGAAGGTAGAGGTGTCGTCGGCCCGCCGTTTGGTACTGGGGAGCGCTGTAGACTGGTGGGTATCATGCTGGGTGGTTGTTGGAGGGTGATGGGGAGTGGAGGTAGGACGAGGCAGGTCGGGCCAGTGGTTAACACTAATGTCGTCATCAGTGTCGGAAATCATTAAGTCCTGCTCTAAGCTGGACGCCGCTTCCGACCCCGAGTATTCCATCGAGGAAGGGAGGGCCTTGATAAGAAGGTAGGCTGATTTACTAGCGCGCAGTAGATTGTAGCACTGTAACACAACTTGAGACAGCCGGTACGAGTCGTTAACGACGAGCACTGGATTCAAGTAGTTGACGGCGATAGTTTCGCACCTTCAGGTGTAGGTCCGTTCTCGACGAGAGCCAAGCACGGAATGAGAAGGAGCAGGTGAACGTGAGAAGGCTGTCCAGGTGTTTGTGTTGCTGGTGATAATGGATGATGTTAATGCTGTGGTCACGATAGAAATGACGGTGATGTTGCCGGAATTTCGATGATGGTGATGGAAGTGGTGGAGTTGGTGAAGGTAACTGCAGCACCGGTAGCAGTAGTACTGGTAATTCTGGTACCGGTAGCAGTAATACTGATACCGGTGCTAAGAGTGGTATGGTGGTGATGGTGTTTGTATTCGTGTTTGTGCTCGTCTTGGGTGTTGGTGGTTGTGCCAGAGACGGTGGTGGTGACTGGTAGTGGTGGTGGTGGTGACGGGTAGTGGTGGTGACGGGTAGTGGTGGTGGTGGTACCTGGTAGTGGTGGTGGTGGTGACTGGTAGTGGTGGTGACTGGTAGTGGTGGTGACTGGTAGTGGTGGTGACTGGCAGTGGTGGTGGTGGTGACTGGTAGTGGTGGTGGTGGTGACTGGTAGTGGTGGTGGTGGTGACTGGTAGTGGTGGTGACTGGTAGTGGTGGTGGTGGTGGTGGTGACTGGTAGTGGTGGTGACTGGTAGTGGTGGTGGCGGTGGTGGTGGTGGTGGTGGTGACTGGTAGTGGTGGTGACTGGTAGTGGTGGTGGTGGTGGTGACTGGTAGTGGTGGTGGTGACTGGTAGTGGTGGTGGTGGTGGTGACTGGAAGTGGTGGTGGTAACTGGTAGTGGTGGTGGTAACTGGTAGTGGTGGTGGTAGTCGTGGTGGTGACTAGTAGTGGTGGTGGTGACCGGTAGTGGTGATGGTGGTGACTGGTGGTGGTGGTGGTGACTGGTAGTGGTGGTGGTGGTGGTGACTGGTAGTGGTGGTGGTGACTGGTAGTGGTGGTGGTGACTGGTAGTGGTGGTGGTGACTGGTAGTGGTGGTGGTGACTGGTAGTGGTGGTGGTGGTGGTGACTGGTAGTGTTGGTGGTGGTGGTGACTGGTAGTGGTGGTGGTGACTGGTAGTGGTGGTGGTGACTGGTAGTGGTGGTGGTGGTGACTGGTAGTGGTGGTGGTGACTGGTAGTGGTGGTGGTGACTGGTAGTGGTGGTGGTGGTGGTGACTGGTAGTGGTGGTGGTGACTGGTAGTGGTGGTGGTGACTGATTGTGGTGGTGGTGTTGACTGGTGGTGGTGACTGATTGTGGTGGTGGTGTTGACTGGTGGTGGTAGTTGTGGTGGTGGTGACTGGTGGTGGTGGTGGTGACTGGTAGTGGTGGTGACTGGAAGTGGTGGTGACTGGTAAAGGTGGTAACTGGTAGTGCTGGTGGTGGTGACTGGTAGTGGTGGTGGTAACTGGTAGTGGTGGTGGTGGTGACTGGTAGTGGTGGTGGTGGTGACTAGTAGTGGTGGTGGTGGTAACTGGTGGTGGTGGTGGTGGTGGTGGTGACTGGTAGTAGTGGAGGTGGTGACTGGTAGTGGTGGAGGTGGTGACTGGTAGTGGTGGTGGTGGTGACTGGTAGTGGTGGTAACTGGTAGTGGTGGTGGTGGTGACTGGTAGTGGTAGTGGTGGTGGTGTCTGGTAGTAGTGGTGGTGGTTAGTGGTGGTGGTGTTTAGTGGTGGTGGTGGTGACTTGTAGTGGTGGTGGTGGTGGTGGTGGTGGTGGTGGTGGTGGTGGTGGTGGTGGTGGTGGTGGTGTTTAGTGGTGGTGGTGGTGACTTGTAGTGGTGGTGGTGACGATAACCACTGAATCGATAGAACTTAAAAAAAAATGTAACCTGACCTTAACACCACCAAGTGATTGAAGACCTCACCCCGGCAATCTAGCCTCGCGAGGGGCCCCAAAAAGCCACCCGAAGATCCAACCACGGGAGGTGGAGTAGGAAGACGCAGCAGTGAGGGTATAAGAAAGGGATATAATCTTATTATTAAGTCAAATTAAAATGATCGGATCAATTAGAAGAAATTCCGACAATCGTGATGGGATGGATGAAGCGATTTGGGCTAAGACGGTCTGTAATTACGGCTGGAATTAGGGTCTCCTGCGAGGGCAAGGGCACGACTCCCGTCTAAGATTCCTCTCCTCCGTGGCTATCCTTCACTCCAAGACTCCCATATATTTGTTTCTGGTTGTGTAAAAAAAGCCCGGAGGGGTTGCCTTCTTGTGTTTCTTTGTTTTTGACGTACGTACGTGTGTGTGTGTGTGTGTGTGTGTGTGTGTGTGTGTGTGTGTGTGTGTGTGTGTGTGTGTGTGTGTGTGTGTGTGTGTGTGTGTGTGTGTGATTTACCATGGTCTTTGATCACGTGTTGGACTCGTGATCGACAGATATTACCCTCCCGGATGAGAGCTCAGAGCTCATATATGACCGATCAATGAGTAATTGCTGTGACCTTACACGCACACACACACCCAACTCCCCGCCCACGAGAGTTGGAGCAACGACTCATAGCGCAGCGATACTGAAATTATTTCAGCTCTGGGCGGGATTTGAACTCGGACCGCTGTAGTAGCAGTTGCGAACGTTACCACTGCGCCGTCGAGTCGTGTGTGTGTGTGTGTGTGTGTGTGTGTGTGTGTGTGTGTGTGTGTGTGTGTGTGTGTGTGTGTGTGTGTGTGTGTGTGTGTGTGTGTGTGTGTGGGTGTGTGTGTGTGTGTGTGTGTGTGGGTGTGTGTGTGTGTGTGCGTGTGGTGTGTGTGTGTGTGTGTGTGTGTGTGTGTGTGTGTGTGTTTGTATGTGTGTTTTTGCGTAAGTCTTTATGTGTGTGTGTGTGTGTTGGACTCGTGATCGACAGCTATTACCCACCCGGATAAGAGCTTAGATCTCATATATGACCAATTTTTGGGTAATACTGAGACCCCTTACACACAGAGACCCAAGTCCTCGCCCACGAGAGTTGGAGTAACGGCTCGCAGCGCAGCGATACTGTAATCATTTCAGCCCTGGGCAGGATTCGAATGTGTGTACGGATGTGTATGTGTGATTGTTTGTGTGCGCGTGAGAATGTGTGTGAGCGGCGTGTGTTTACGAGATTGTGTACGTTCCTGAGTCAAGAATAACGTATAAGATTTGTACAGAATACTTTTGTTTGCAATATTCAGACAATGTATTTCATATCATTGTACGAGCAAAGAGACTCCTATATTGATATTCTAATGTCATCATGAAGACTTTTTTCTCTTTTCTTTTGTAGGTAACATAACCTTCTTTGAACAAGAATAAATGTAAATCAGCCTTCATATGGAAAGTTAATAGACGTAGGGAGCATAGCCTTGTACGCCAAGATAATGTACTTCCATCATCTGAATAAACTCAAAGCAACACACCCTCGCAGTAGGTCACACAAGACTGACAAGCCTAAGTACAGTTCCCTATATCTCGCCAAGGTCACTACAAAAGCTCTTGTATGCCAGTGTACTCGGGCTAATGACCAGAACATTCTAACGAAGACCCCCAAAGCGACGACCCGGAGACGAGAAAAGGGATTTTTGACCGCCCGTTGAATGCCGTCCACGGACACAGGCACTGGAAACGTGTCTTTAGGAAGAGAGTGCTACATTTCAAAGGTTTCTGAATACAGAGAGGGGTGGGAGAAGGGAACATTACTACTGTGATGGACACTGGAGATGAAAGATGTGGGGTTGGTAGAGAAATGAACAGAGAGGCAAACTTGGCATAGTACACATTGACCATATGTGTGTAGTCTAGCGGGACCTACACGATCAATATTATTGCGCAATATTCCGTATTGTACAATATTATTGACGATGTAGGGATGGTATTGAAGAGGCACAATTGTCTGGCCTTTACAAATAATATTTCCAATATATTGTGTCATCCTTCAATACCATCCCTGCACCGTCAATAGAATTGTACAATACAGAATATTGCGCAATAATAGTGATTGCGTATGTCCCTCCTTTTACCTGAATAAAATTGGATTGAGAAAAGAGTATACACATTCAGAAGAGCGATGATAAGCGTGTATTTTCTTTTAAGGGGTGACTATTAGAGTTAATGTATTTCTTATCAAGCTACTAATCAAGCTACTGCTAGAAAAACAAACCTATATAATCTTCATAATCGTAATTTCAAAGCGTCAAATAGTTTTATATTCAAATTATCTCAGTAGTTTCTATCCTGAGGAAGAGAATATTCGATTACAATATCTATGATCAAAGAACAGACCATCATTACTAAATCGAAGTTCACAAATGAAAGTAAGCAATACTATTCTCTTCGTGTGGATGAGAAAATGAATGGATACAAGACCTTTATCTCTTATAATTTACAGATATTTCGTCGATGACATATTTCAGTACTGACAAATGTGTATACATTGTGACGAATGTGGATAGGAGGTAAAGGGAACACGGGCTGAGGGAAATACTTTTATTCCTGACTAGTTTCGCCTGAGTGGCTTCTTCAGAGGAACATAGTTTGAAGTCAAGTTGGTCAATATATATATGGCGTAACACTTTGCCACGTTCCTTCTTACGCCATATATATATTGACCAACTTGACTTCAAACTATGTTCCTCTGAAGAAGCCACTCAGGCGAAACTAGTCAGGAATAAAAGTATTTCCCTCAGCCCGTGTTCCCTTTACCTCCTATCCACATATTTCGGTACATCAGTATGCACCCGGAAGTCACAATAACCACCAACCGAAGAGCTGAGACATCTTCAGAAACAACTGGAAAACGAAGAACTGAAGCCTAAGATCATTTCAGGAAACACGATATAAGTTATGGAGAGAACAGTATTTGTGCAAAAAGAGAGGAAAGAAGAGGAAATGTACATTTAATCCCCTTTCTGTTATAGCTTCATATACTTAATACACTTTATTCGTGAAGAGCTGGAGTCCAGGAACCATTGTTGGAAAGGAACTCTCCTACTGGGATTCGAACCCTCGTCTGAGCGGCTTGCTTCGTAGAAGGCGAAGATCGTACCGTCACGTCACCACGACCCTTCTGCCGCTTAGCCGCTCAGACGAGGGTTCGAATCCCAGTAGGAGAGTTTATTTCCAAATGTCAAAATGACACAAACAATTGATGGAAAGACAGCAAACACCGGACTCGTCGTTAGAAATTTGTTCTTACGATTCGAATCCTATCCGGGATTCGTCGTCCTCAGGGATATAGAATTCTTTCGCTTATATTATATTCCTGGAGACGAACCTAGGGCGGGGTTTGAAAAGTAGAGGTAAAATTTGAATATACTCGTATTTTGTATAGAACACCTCCACACATAACATGAATGAACAGAGTTGGTGCGTTGGTTTCTCTTTCACTCCACATGAAATAGACCCGATTTAGATCCTAATAATTGCCGGCGACAGATCTTGATTTGGCACTCCTAGTGCACAGGGCAAAGGTGACGTTTTGGTTGCAGGTGAGTGCAGTTTATTCGCTCGCTTTTGTGGAGCACGGGGTTGTCAACAAGGTTGTGTTGAAGAGATGGGGACAAAAAGAATAGTTAAGTGTATATACAGAAACGGACTAGGGAAGCTTGTAAAGCTCTGGAGATGGCTTTTGAATGCACCAAAGACTAAACTGTCTTTCAGAAAAGATAAAAACTAATTTTATTCGCAGCACAGGAAAATATGTCTGTGTACTGAAAAGGGGAATGGTTCCCCCTTTTTTCTATTTTCATTCTTTTTCTTTCTTTTCCTTCTTTCTTTCTTTGCAATAAAAGATCTTTTTAGTGACTGAAACAACCATTTGATGACATGTCAATACAGGACGAGGCGGTGAACATAAGAAACTAACTCTGTCACTCAGATTTCTTAACTAAACAAGGTCGTCAGGCGACACACAACATCCGAGGTTTAAGCATAATGAAAGGGTTAATCAAGTCGATTTTATCTCTTTCATTGCTCAAGGGGAGCTTCCCTTTACCGAAAAAAATCGTCTAGCGGTAGGTACAGAACATGAGCAATATATGAACAAGAACAAAAACATAAACAAAAACATGAACAACAACAGTGTTAAAACTCAACACGACATGGGGATTAAAGCTTAATCTAACCCGTCATATTACATGGCCATCTTTTACATTACACAGTAGCAAAATAAAAAATAATCCCAATTATATAGCTTCCATTGTATACAAATTACCATAACTATCAGCCGTTAATGATAACCACGGAGTACAGTGACAGAGACAGATAGACAGAGACGAACGTGCATAAACATACGTACACACGCACACACACGTACATACACACACACACAC
>NC_134797.1:16382699-16387699 GCF_046742065.1 Oratosquilla oratoria | reverse complement strand
GAAGAAAGTGGGGAGCAGAGGGGAATCGCAATGGAGAAAGGGGAAGAGGGGAGGGGAAAAACGAAGGGAAACTGTAAGTGGAATGGAAGGGGAGGGGGAAGAGGGAAGGGGAGGGGGAAGAGGGAGGGGAGGGGGGAGGGAGGGGAGGGAGGGGAGAGAGGGGAGGGAGGGGAGGGGGAAGAGGGAAGGGGAGAGGGAAGAGGGGAGGGGAGGGGAGGGGGAAGAGGGGAGGGGGAAGAGGGGAGGGGAGGGGGAAGAGGGGAGGGGGAAGAGGGGAGGGGAGGGGGAAGAGGGGAGGGGGAAGAGGGGAGGGGGTAGAGGGAAGGGGAAGAGGTAAGGGGAGGGGAAGAGGTAAGGGGCGGGGGAAGAGGGGAGGGGAGGGAAAAGAGGGAAGGGGAGGGGAAAGAGGGAAGGGGAGGGAAAGGAAAAGAGGGAAGGGGAGGGGGAAGAGGGGAGGGGAGGGGAAAGACGGGAGGGGAGGGGGAATAGGGAAGGGAAGGGGAGGGAAAAGAGGGAAGGGGAGGGGAAAGAGGGAAGGGGAGGGGAAAGACGGGAGGGGAGGGGGAATAGGGAAGAGGAGGGGAAGGACGGGAGGGGAGGGGAGTGGAAGAGGGAAGGGGAGGGGAAAGAAGGGAGGGTATGGGAAGAGGGAAGGGGAGGGGAAAGAGGGGAGGGGAGGGGGAAGAGGGGAGGGGAGGGGAAAGAGGGGAGGGGAGGGGGAAGAGGGGAGGGGAGGGGGAAGAGGGGAGGGGGGAGGAAGAAGGGAGGGGAGGGGAAAGACGGGAGGGAGGGGGGAAGAGGTAAGGGGAGGGCGAAGAGGGGAGGGGGGAGGAAAGAGGGAAGAGGAGGGGAAAGAGTGAAGGGGAGGGGAAAGACGGGAGGGGAGGGAGAAGAGGGAAGGGGAGGGGAAAGACGGGAGGCAAGGGGAGGGGAAAGAAGTGAAGGGAGGGGGAAGAGGGAAGGGGAGGGGAAAGAGGGAAGGGGAGGGTAAGAGGGGAGGGGAGGGGAAAGAGGGAAGGGGAGGGGGAAGAGGGGAAGGAGGGGGAAGAGGGGAAGGGAGGGGGAAGAGGGGAAGGAGGGGGAAGAGGGGAGGGGAGGGGAGGGCAAGAAAGGGGAGGGAAGGAAGGAAAGGGGAAGAAGGAAAGGAAAGTGGACGGGAAGGAGAGGGGAAGGGAAGTAGTGAGAAAAAATGGAAAGGAAGGAAGGAGGAAGGGAGGGAAAGTAATGAGAAGGAAGGAAGGAGAGTGGAAGGTAAGGAGAAGGAGAAGGAGAGGCAGAGAGAAGGAGAGGGAAAAAAGAGGAAGGAAGGAAAGTGGAAGGGGTATAAGGGGAAGGAAGGAAGGAAGGAAGGAGAGGGGAAGGTAAGGAGAAATGAAGGGAAGGATAGGGGAAGGGAAAGAGAGGCAGAGGGAAGGAGAGGGAAAAATAGGAGGGAAGGAAAGTGGAAGGGGTATAAGGGGAAGGAAGGAAAGAGGAGGAAACCAAAGGGGAAGGAAAGAGAGGAAAGAAGGAGAGAAAGGGGAAGGAAGGAAAGAGGAGGGAAGTAAAGAGGAAGGAAAGAAGAGGGAAGTAAAGGGGAAGGAAAGAGAGGAGAGAAGGAGAGAAAGGGGAAGGAAGGAAAGAGGAGGTAAGTAAAGAGGGAGGAAAGAGAGGAGAGAAGGAGAGAAAGGGGAAGGAAGGAAAGAGAAGGGAAGTAAAGGGAAAGGAAAGGGAGGAGAGAAGGAGAGAAAGGGGAAGGAAGGAAAGAGGAGGGGAGGAAAGTGGAAGGAGAGAAAGGGGAAGGAAGGAAAGAGGAGGGAAGTAAAGGGGAAGGAGAAGAGGAGAGTGAATGGAAGTAGAAAATTGAAGAGGGAAGAATGATTAAGAGGATAGGGGGAGGGAAAGGGAGTGGACTAGAGGGAAAGGGGTTTAGGGAAGGGAATGGGAGAGGAGAAAGTAAAGGTAGGGAAAGAAGGAAAGGGATGAAAGGGAAGGGAAGGGAAGAGGAAAAGAGGGTAGGAATGCCAGGGACAGGCAGTGAAATGTAAGGGATGGGATGAAAGAGAAAGAAAGGGGACAGGAAAATAGAAAATAAAAATATAATTAAGAATAAATAAATAAATAGATAAATAAATAAATGAATAAGTAAATAAATAAATAAATAAGTAAATAAATAAATAAATAAATAAATAAATAAATAAATAAATAAATAAATAAATAAATAAATAAATAAATAAATAAACAAATAAATATATATATATATAAATAAATAAATAAATAAATAAATAAATATAGATAAATATATAAATAGATAAATAAATAAATAAATAAAGAGATAAATCAATCAATCAATCAATCAATCAATAAATAAATAAATTAATAAATAAATAAATAAATATAGAAAATAAAGATAGGAAATAAAGAAAAGAGTAGCGGAGTAAAGAGAAAAAGAGGCGACTGGCTGGGTCAGGCAAAGATGAGGGAAGGAAAAGAGAAGGAAGTGTAAAGAAATGGAAAAGAGAAGAAGAAGAACGAAAACAGGGAGATTGAAAGAAAGTAATTGTGGAAAGGGTTGGATAGGAAGGAAAGAGAGGGGAAAGGGAAAATAAACGAAGAAGGAGAATAAAGAGAGTGAGAATAAAAGAGAGGTCGGGAAATAAAGAGATGGTGGAGAGAAGTGGATGGGAGGGGAAGGTTAGGTTAGGTTAGGTTAGGTTAGGTTAGGTTAGGTTAGGTTAGGTTAGGTTAGGTTAGGTTAGGTTAGGAGCAGTCGGAAAGTAGGAAAGGGGCAGTAGGAAAGGGAGAGGAAGTAAGGGGAGAAGAGGGAAGAGGAGAGGGAAGAGAAGAGGGAGGAGGAGAAGAGGGAAGAGGAGAAGAGGGAAGAGTAGAAGAGAGAAGAGTAGAAGAGAGAAGAGGGAAGAGGAGAAGAGGGAAGAGGAGAAGAGGGAAGAGGAGAAGAGGGAAGAGGAGAAGAGGGAAGAGGAGAAGAGGGAAGAGAAGAAGAGGGGAAAGGAGAAGAGGGAGGAGGAGAAGAGGGGAAGAGGAGAAGACTGGAAGAGGAGAAGAGGGAAGAGGGGAAGAGGGAAGAAGGGAAGAGGGAAGAGTAGAAGAGGGAAGAGGAGAAGAGGGGGAGAGGAGAAGAGGGGGAGAGGAGAAGAGGGGAAGAGGAGAAGAGGGGAAAGGAGAAGAGGGGAAAGGAGAAGAGGGAAGAGGAGAAGAGGGAAGAGGAGAAAAGGGAAGAGGAGAAGAGGGGAGAGGAGAAAAGGGAAGAGGAGAAGAGGGAAGAGGAGAGGAGGGAAGAGGAGACGAAAGAGAAGATGGAGATAGAAGAGGACGGGAAGATTTGGTGAAATGAGAAAATAAAATCCAAACACAAGGAGAAAACAGACGAAAAAGGAGGAGTTGGAAGGAGGGAAGAGGAAGGAGGGGAGAGATAAGATAAAACGTGTGATTAAGGTAATAGGTAAGAACGAGAAAATAGATGCAAGAAAAAGAGTAGGTAAGAAAAGCGAAAGAGGGGAGACTGAGAAAAAGAGAGGGGAAAAAGTAGAAGGGCATATGATGAACGAAGGGCAAAGAGAGGTGGAAGAGAGTGGAAGAGAGAAGAGAGGACATGAGAAGAGAGGAGAGAAGGAGAGAGGAGATGAGAGGAGAGGAGAGAAGTAGAGAGGAGAGGAGAAGAGAGGAGAGGAGAAGAGAGGAGAGGAGGATAGAAGGGCATATGATGAACGAAGGGCAAAGAAAGGTGGGAAGAGTGGAAGAGAGAAGAGAGAAGAGAGGACATGAGAAGAGAGGAGGAGAGAGGAAATTAGAAGAGAGGAGAGGAGGAGAGAGGAGCTGAGAAGAGAAGAGAGGAGAGAGGAGAAGAGAGGAGAGGAAAGGAGAAGAGAGGAGAGGAGGAGAGAGGAGATGAGAAGAGAGGAGAGGAGGAGAGAGGAGATTAGAAGAGAGAGGAGAGGAGAGAGGAGATTAGAAGAGAGAGGAGAGGAGAGAGGAGATGAGAAGAGAGGAGAGGAGGAGAGAGGAGATTAGAAGAGAGAGGAGAGGAGGAGAGAAGAGATGAGAAGAGAGGTGGAGAGAGTAAAAGAGAGAGGAGATTAGAAGAGAGGAGAGAAGATAGGAGATGAGAAGAGAGAGGAGAGGAGAGATGAGATGAAACTAGAAGAGAGGAGGAGAGAGGAGAGGAGAAGAGAGAGGAGAGGAGGAGAGAGGAGAGGAGAGGAGAAGAGAGAGGAGAGGAGGAGAGAGGAGATGAGAAGAGAGGAGAGAGGAGATGAGAAGAGAGGAGAGGAGGAGAGAGGAGATGAGAAGAGAGGAGAGGAGGAGAGAGGAGATGAGAAGAGAGAGGAGAGGAGGAGAGAGGAGATGAGAAGAGAGGAGAGGAGGAGAGAGGAGAGGAGAAGAGAGAGGAGAGGATAGGAGAGAGGAGATGAGAAGAGAGGAGATGAGAAGAGAGGAGAGGAGGAGAGAGGAGAGGAGGAGAGAGGAGATGAGAAGAGAGGAGAGGAGGAGAGAGGAGAGGAGAGGGGGAAAACTGAGGAGAAGACCCGTGGAAGTTACGAGACCCGTCAATCAGGAGGAGAGCGTCACAACACATTCCTTCGCAGGAGAGATGATACAAATTGAGCGGATGGCGGCGGCGGAGGAGGAGAAGGAGGAGGAGGAGGAGGTGGAGAAGGAGGAGGTGGGTGAGGAGGAGGAGGAGGAGGAGGAGAAGGTGGGGAGGAGAGGAGGAGGAGGGGAGGAGAAGGTGGGGAGGAGGAGGGGGAGAACGAGGAGGAGGAGGAGGGGGAGAACGAGGAGGAGGAGGAGGGGAGAACGAGGAGGAGGAGGAGGGGTATGAGAAGGAGAAGAAGGAGTAAGAGGAAATGGAGATGGAAAATTATGTGTAGGAAGAAAGAGGATAAAATGAGAGGAAGAGGAGGAGAAGGAGGAGTAAAAAGAAGTTAAGGAGGAGGAGGAACTGAAGAAGGAGGAGGAAGAGGAGGAGAAGGAGGAAAAGAAGGACCGGGATCAGGACC
>NC_134797.1:16352699-16370199 GCF_046742065.1 Oratosquilla oratoria | reverse complement strand
GAGGAAGAAGAGCAAGAAGAGAAGGAGAAAGAGCAGGAAGAGGGGAAAGACGAAGAACGAGGAGGAGGAGGAAGAGAAGAAGGAGGAGGAAAAGAAGGAATAAAAGGAGAATGAAGAAGAGAAGAAGGAGGAGGAGGAGGAAGAAGAGGAAGAAGAGAAGGAGAAGGAGGAGGAGGAGGAGGAAGAAGAGGAAGAAGAGGAAGAAGAGAAGGAGAAAGAGCAGGAAGAGGGGAAAGACGAAGAAGTATGAGGAGGAAGAAGAGAAGAAGGAGGAGGAAGAGAAGACGGAGTAAGAAAAGACGAAGAACTGCAGAAGGAGGAAGAAGAGGAACAGAAAAAAATCAGCAAGAAAAAAAAAAATAGAAGCAAATAAGAGAAACAGGAACACGAGTACAGTGAGTCCTCCTTATACGGTAATTCTTTATCCGGTAAATTTACATACATACATACATATACCAAGGGAGGTAGCCTTTTTCTTTTTGGCTACCTCCTTTGTAAGGGGGAAAAGCCTTGGTATATGTATGTATATATATGAATTTACCGGATAAAGAATTACTGTATAAGGAGGACTCACGGTAGCAGAAAGACCAGACGGAACAGGAAGATCCTGAGAAGGAAGAGCAGAACTAGGAGAAGGAGGAGCAGATTTAGCATGAAGAACAAGAATAATAGAAAGAGCAAGAAATGTAGCAACAGGAGCAGGCAATGGAAAATAAGAAACAAACAAAAGTAGAACAAGTATAAGGACCAGGAATGAGAAAAGGGGAACCAGATAGGGCAGAAATACCAGAAGAAGAAATGGAAGCAGGAGGAGGAGGAGGAGGACGAGGAGGAGGAGGAGAACGAGTAGGAGGAGGAGGAGGAGGAGGAGGAGGAGGAGGAGGAGGAGGAGGAGGAGGAGGAGGACGAGGAGGAGGAGGAGGAGGACGAGGAGGAGGAGGAGGACGAGGAGGAGGACGAGGAGGAGGACGAGGAGGAGGAGGACGAGGAGGAGGAGGACAAGGAGGAGGACGAGGAGGAGGACGAGGAGGAGGAGGACAAGGAGGAGGAGGACATGGAGGAGGACGATGACGAGGAGGAGGACGATGAGGAGGAGGAGGACGATGAGGAGGAGGAGGAGGAGGAGGAGGAGGACGAGGAGGAGGAGGACGAGGAGGAGGAGGAGGACGAGGAGGACGATTAGGACGAGGAGGACGGAGGAGGAGGAGGAGGACGAGGAGGAGGAGGAGGACGAGGAGGAGGAGGAGGACGAGGAGGAGGAGGAGGAGGACGAGGAGGACGAGGAGGACGAGGAGGAGGAGGAACGGAAGGTTTATATTAATGAGGCAGGGCTGGAGGAGGGGGAGGAAGAAAGAAGATGGATAAAGAAAAAGAGAAGAAAATGAAAATGAAAAGAGAAGGAAGGAGGAGAAATTATTCGAAAAGGACAGGAAGAGACGAGGCGGAGAGAGAGAGGAGGGAAAATGGAGAAAAGAAAAATGGGATAAAGAAGGAAGCGGAAGATGAGGAGGCAGAAGATGATCAAGAGGAGGAGGAGGAAGAAGAGAAGGAGGAGGAGGAAAATGAGGAGGAGGAGGAAGACAAGGAAGAGGATAGCAGCATGAGGAGATGGAGGAAAAAGAGGAGGAGGAGGAGGAGGAGGGAAGGGTACAGGAGGAATAGGGTAAATGGAGAGAAGAAGAGTAAAGAGGGGAAGAATGAAGAGAAATGGAATAAACGAGGGGAATAAGAGAGTAAGAGAGGGAGCGAGAAGACCAGGAGAGGTTGAACGTATGAAAGAGTAAATAGAAAACGGGAAAAAGAGGAGAAGAGCGTAGAAGAGAGGAGAAGAGAGGAAAAGAGAGGAGGAGGGTGGCAGAGGAATGCGTAGTTAACTGAGGAACCTAAATCACGCCCATCTGCCTGTGGGCGCACCGATGCCGGCCCAGCGGGCGGGAGAGGGCAATAGTGGGTGGTCGATGGGTTTTGTGTGTGTGTGTGTGTGTGTGTGTGTGTGTGTGTGTGTGTGTGTGTGTGTGTGTGTGTGTGTGTGTGTGTGTGTGTGTGTGTGTGTGTGTGTGCATATATATATGTAACACTCACAGCCAAAGACAAACACAGATAAGCGAACACACACACACACACACACACACACACACACACACACACACACACACACACACACACACACACACACACACACACACACACACACACACACACACACACACACACACACACACACGTGTCCCACGGGATGAAGAGATGAATGAAAGAAACGGTGTCGGCAAAACCGCGACATCAGCTCTCCAAGATAAGGAATAGACTAAATATTCATGAATTGAGCACATTCGTTCTTTTGGGGGAGGGGGAGAGGTGGAAGGGTGGAAGGGTGGAAAGGGGGGGAGGGAGGAAAAATTCGAAATGAGACGATTCAGCATCCCGGAAGCGTGTTTCCAGAGGAAAATAGCCCCGCCACGGTTTCTGCCAAAAGTGTTTGATAAATACACGACATGACGGAAATATTCGCGCGCGCGGTGGCGCGCGGACCCGCGCGGACGGGAGAGCGGGTGCGCGCGGGCGCGGGACCCGGACACATCTCCCCATCACCGTTTTAAACTGATTAATGGCGAGCAACTAGGTGGATAATAGCCCGGAAAATGGTTGGTAATGGTTTGGTTGAGAGGATAGTTAAGGTGGCATTACTATTTTTCCAGTCCGCATTCGTGTCTGGAATGGCAGTGATCATTCACACGCCTCTCGGGGGGGATTTTGGACCTGGATCTACCGCATAGGATGTTTTGATGAACGAGAGAAAAAATAACAACAGATAAGAACTGAATCTCGTGCATAGGATCTTTTGATATGTGGAGGAACAACAACAACTCATGAGGCCTGGATCTCCCGCATAGGATGTTTTGATGAACGAGAGGAAAAAATAACAACAGATAAGAACTGAATCTCGTGCATAGGATGTTTTGATATGTGGAGGAACAACAACAACTCATGAAGCCTGGATCTGGCACATAGGATGTTTTGATAGCCAAGGAAACAACAACAACAACTACATCTGATAAAGCCTGGATCTCGCAAATAGGATGTCTTCCTCACAGTCAACACGAAGATCCTGGTTCTCAAGCATAGGATATTTCCTTTCCCTGAGGTCTCCTTAATGGGCATAGGATATGCATTTCGCGATCCTGGCTGACGGTGACGGATGCATTGTGTGATCGATGAGGGTGGCACTTCGTGATTCATTGTGCTCGAGGTCCTGATGGGCACGCCATCACTAGTGACGCTTGTTTGCATAGCGGTGCCACAACACGTCCGCCGATTGGGGACGAACCCAAGAGGTGACGAGGCATAAGGAAAAATGAAGAGGAGGAGGAGGAGGAGGAGTAGGAGTAGGAGGAGGAGAAGGAGGAGGAGGTGGAAGTGGAGGAGCAAAAGAAAGACGAGGAGGAGGAAGTCGAGGAGGAGGTCGAGGAGGAGGAGGTCGAGGAGGAGGAAGTCGAGGAGGAGGTCGAGGAGGAGGAAGTCGAGGAGGAGGTCGAGGAGGAGGAGATCGAGGAGGAGGTCAAGGAGGAGGTCGAGGAGGAGGTCAAGGAGGAGGTCGAGGAGGAGGTCTAGGAGGAGGTCGAGGAGGAGGTCGAGGAAAACGTTGAGAAGGTCAAGGAGGAGGTGCATATATATATATACATATATATATATATATATATATATATATATATATACATGTATATATATATACATGCATATATATATAAATAGTGATTAGAGAAAAGAACGAGAAACATGGATGAAATAGAGGAAACTATTCGGAAAGGTAAAAGTATTAAAGGGACTGAACGCAGACATGCTTTAGGAAGACAGTAGATGATATGTTTGAAAGATAGAAATGGAGAGATCATTAACTGTAGAGACAGATTGGTAAAAAGAGTAGAAGAATTTTACCAAAAGCTTTACTCATCGAAGACCGTACTTGAGTCAGTAAATTCATTTGTAGACGTTAGTAGTGTACCAGAAATTACAAAGGAAGTAGATTTTACTCTAAAAATATGAAACGAGGAAAAGCACCTTGGAAAGATGGTATATCGATAGATCTGTTGAAAGACGCAGGGAAAGAAGTTCATATTAAGTTATCTCAATTGTACACCCAGTGCTTACGTAAGGAAAGCGTTCCTGAATCGTGGTGTAATGCTATAGTGATTTTGCTTCATAAAATAGGAGACCAGAAGGACCTTAGTAACTATCGAGCGATTAGCTTACTATCAAATGTATATAAAGTATTCTCCAAGATCCGTACAAATAAACTAAGTAAAGTTTTAGATGGAAACCAACCAAGAGAACAGGTAGGCTTTAGGAGCAGATACTCGACTATAGATCATTTGAAGGCGATTAACCAACTAATCGAAGGAGTGGTTTCCTTCTTGCAGCTCTGCCTTTGTAACCCAGCTTATGGAGATACATGACAGCTGTTTTGGGACTGACATCAGATTGTGCTGCTATGTCAGAGGCCTTGCAACGTGGATCCTCTTCGACATTTCTTTTGACAAGACGCAAGGTTCTTTCTGAGAGCCTGAGACGACCTGAATGAGGTTTTGTGCCCTTCTTGCCCTCTCTGGTGAATTGTACGATCACTCTATTAACAGTAGAAAGGGGTATTGACATATTTTCAGATATTTTGCATTGACTAAGTCCACCTTCATGTTGACCCACAATACGACCTCGCTGAAATTCAGATAGGTCTACTGGTCCTTTGGTTTGTGGCATGCTTGATTAGTCTCATATGTAACCTGAAACATAAATCTAGGTAAATATAACATATTAGGTAAATTTGAACAACATTAAGCATTAAATAAGAGCAGAAATGCATTTTTCTTGGTGTCTATTTAATTGTCATGTCTGTGTATATATATGGAATAATGGGACAGTCCACCAATATCTTTCCCCATTATCTCTATTAAACTTAAACAATGTTGCACCATAATTATTAACAGTATTTCTACATCATTTATGAAAATATGACAAATATACTGATGATTGTGACAGCATTAGTAATGGTAAGGGTGATGATGATGATAGTAGCAGTGATGACAGCTGTTGTAATGATGTTGGAGTGCTTGATGATGATGATAGTGATATGACAATATTTATCTTCTACTATATCATCTTCCTCCTCATTATCATCATCGTCATCATCATCACTATCTTAGATATCGCAAACATAACTATCCATACCAGATTCATCACAGACGTTGCATTGACGCCAATTGTTAATAACATTATCACTGTTATCAATGTAAATTGTTATATCTGCATCATCTCTTGTTCCTCCCTCTCCCTCTCTCTCTCTCCTCCCTTCAGTTAATTTTGCCCCTCTTCTTCTCTCACTCTTATACTCTATCTCCTTTCCCTTTCCCTCCCGTTCCGTTCTTTCCTTTTCCTTTCCTTCCTTTCCCTTCCTTTTTCTTTGCCATCCCCTTCCTTTACCTTCCCTTTTTTTTCCCTTTCCTTTCTTTTCCTTAAAATTTCCTTTTCTTTCTTTCCCTTTCACACTCTTCTCTTTTTCTCTCATCACTTTTTCTCCTTTCCTCTCTCTTCCCTTATCTCCTACTCTTATCCCCTTCGCCGCTTCCCTTCCCCTCCCTTACCTTCCCTTCCCTTCCTTTCCCTCTCTCTTCCCTTCCCTTCCCTTCCCCTCCCTCCCTTCCCTTCCCTTCCTCTCCCTTCCCTTCCCTTCCCCTCCCTTCCCTTCCCTTCCCCTCCCTCTCTCTTCCCTCCCTTCCCTTCCCCCCCCTCTCTCTTCCCTCTCTCTTCCCTTCCCTCTTCCCTTTCCTCTCTCTTCCCTCCCTCTCTCTTCCCTCCCTTCCCTTCCCCTGCCTCTCTCTTCCCTCCCCTTTCCCTCGTTCTCCAACAATCTTCCATCTCTGCTCTTCTTTGTTTCCACTTCTTCCTCTCCCCTCCTCTCCTCCTCCTCCTCCTTCTTCTCCATTCGCCCGGGCACATCACCTTTACTGCTGCTTGCCTACCTCCATCATCGTCATCATTATCATCATTATCCATCATCATCATCATCATTTCTCATCGTCGTCATCATCATCATCGTCATTGTCGTCATCATCATCGTCATTGTCATCATCATCATCATCATCATCATCATCATCATTGTCATCATCGTCATCATCATCATCATCATCATTGCCATCGTCGTCGTTATCATCACCATTGTCATCATCGTCATTGTCATCATCGTCAGTCATCATCATCGTCAGTCATCATCATCGTCAGTCATCATCATCGTCAGTCATCATCATCGTCAGTCATCATCATTGTCAGTCGTCGTCGTCATCATCGTCAGTCATCATCATCGTCAGTCGTCATCATCATCATCATCATCATCATCATCATCATCACCAACATCATCATCATCGTCAGTCGTCGTCATCATCATCATCATCATCATCATCATCATCATCATCATCACCACCACCATCAGCAGCTGCGTCAGCGTCTCGTTGTGGTCATGCTAGTTATCATAACAAATGATGCATAATTGCGTCATCATTTCGTATGATAATGTTCACAGATGTAATCAGCGTTACTTATCATCGTCGCCGTCATTGACATCATCGTTATCGTCATAATCGTTGTCAACCCCTTATCATCATCATAGTCGTCGTCGTCATCATTTCATCGTCGTCGTCATCGTCGTTTTTATCTTCGTTATCGTTGTCATCGTCATCATCACCTTCATTATCGTCGTCGTTATCATCGTCGTCGTTATAATCGTCGTCATTGTCATCGTCGTCAACGTAATCGTAGTCATCATCATCTTCGATATCGTCGTCGTCGTCGTTGTCGTCATCATCGTCGTCGTCATCATGGTCTTCATCGTTTACATCACTAAGTCATTATCATCATCACCATTATCGTTACCTTTAATTACTGGTTATCAATATTACGTTCGTGGTTTTTTTTTTTACCATCATTGTCACAATGTCATAATAATCACAACCATAACAGTCACCTTTATCAACATCAGCACGTGACACACTTGTCCAACTACGCTCAGCACAATAACCAACACACTTTATCCAAGATGCTAAGGGCGGTAAGGACCCTACGGCAGGAGGCGCTTAGCTGCCGCCGAAGCCGTCACCTTTGCCCTATGTGCTTGGACTGTTGGAGCAGGTTAACAGTCACTGCTGGGAATCGGAGAGAAGAGTAGGACTCGAACCCACAACTAAACGAGAGCAAGGACAGTAAGCCTCCGATTACGCCACCAGTATACGCTATATTGAAGACTCACAAGATTTTTTCTTTCAGATTAACACAACACAAACAACAATATAGATTTAACTTCTTAGAAATAAGAAAAATTAAGACACCGTTGCCGGCTACTTTGGGGTCTCTCCACTCTGTATGGTGCAGTCAAGAATCAACCCCTTCCATATCGGGTAGTACCAAAGTCTCCCTACACGATCAATATTATTGCGCAATATTCCGTATCGTACAATATTACTGACGGTGTAGGGATCGTTCGTGATAGTTGGGAACCTCTTATCAATCACAACCTAAATGGCAGATGACGTCCGCCCAGTGGCCAATACTATTGTACAATACGGAATATTGTGCAATAATATTGATCATATAGGGCCCTCTATTTATATTCTGGCTGACGTCAGACTGTTCTATTCATCTCTGTTGAATCCCTACTCGGTAACGAAAAGCTAACAGCCCATCTCAACTAATCCCTTTCATTAGCGGATGGCATTCTTCCTTTCATCCTGACTCCCGACAGGATATTTTGTTCATTCCCGTGGTACTTCTAACATCCTCAGGTCAACGGAGGTCAGGTACACTCCCTCAATCCTTCGCAGCATCACTTTGAAGTCCTTAATTTCTAGAACCATAACTTCTGACGTCACATAACCTCAGGGATCACGCGGGAGGTAAAAGGGAGGGGTGGGTGTTGGGGAGATGGTAGAGGGTAGGAAATGGGAGGAGGGAGGGAAAGATGGAGGGAAAGATGGAGGGAAAGGTGGAAGGAGATATGGAGTGAGATGTGGAGAGAAAAATAACGCTCGCTTTTTCCTCTCTCCGAGAGTCTACCCCGTTGCTGGAGGCGTCCTCAAGCTTGGCGAAGGCTAAAAATAATGAAAAGAAAACTGAAATAATATACAATATTAAGTCAAAGAAGAATAGGCAGCCGAGAAATGAGGGCAGAAAAATTATGAGAAATTTCAGAGCGTTTTTCTATTTTTTGCGATATTCGGAAGGATTTACATTTCAGTGTCGTAAATAACCAGCGATTATCGTCTATCACCTTCTGCAAAAAATACAGTAATGAATAAAATAAACAAATAAATTGATTAAATAGATAACTCATCTTTTATTAGTGCATTCCTTTTTCTTTCTTCCTTCCTCCTTCGCCTCTCTGCCTCTCTATTCATCAGTCGGTATTACATTTCCCCCAACTCTTTCTCGCCTTCCTCCCCTCCCTCCCTCCCTCTCCTCTCCCTCCTCTCTCCTCCTCCTACTCCTCTCTCTTTATCCCCGCTCTTTCCCTTCCCCCAACTCTTTTCCACATTCCCCCTCCTCTCCTTCAATCCATCCCTTACTCGTTCCCTCTCTCCCTCTCCTTCCTCCCCTCCCTCCCTCTCCTCTCCCTCCTCTCCCCTCCTCTCTCCTCCTCCTACCCCTCTCTCTTTATCCCCATTCTTTCCCTTCCCCAACTCTTTTCCATATTTCCCCTTCCTCTCCTTCAATTCATCCCTTACTCGTTCCCTCTCTCCTTCCTCTCTCCCTCTCCCTCTCCCCTTCTACCACTCTCGTTCCTCCCCTTCTTCCTCTTCATTTCCATCCCTTCCCCTCCTCTTCTTCCTCAATTCACCCTCAATTCTCCCCCTTCCTCCCCTTCTCCCCCACCAAGCTGGTCATACATCCTGTACTCCCGTTCACGATTGAAAGACAAGTGGAAAGCGAAAAATGGAATCCAGAATTTTATCGCGATTAGGGACAGATATCTTCCATTTCCATATTCATATACATGGGAACTATTTTGAAGGGGAGTCGGAGGTAGGAGGGGGGGGATCAATAACTCCCCCCTCCCCCCCAGCCACTCTTCCCAATCATTCATCTTTGAATACTCCCAACTCCCCACCCCCACCC
Source organism: Oratosquilla oratoria (assembly GCF_046742065.1). Taxonomy (NCBI): domain Eukaryota; kingdom Metazoa; phylum Arthropoda; class Malacostraca; order Stomatopoda; family Squillidae; genus Oratosquilla; species Oratosquilla oratoria. The sequence goes on along the minus strand of NC_134797.1, from coordinate 16,361,046 downwards.
CTTCCCTCACAGGGTGCTGACTGCATACATTATATGCAGTCAATAGTTTCATGCCTTTCGTGATACCGCTATGAACCATAGTCGTAACCCTTGATGATTAGAGACTCATCTCCACTAAAAAAAAAAAAAAAAAAAAAAAAAAAAAAAAAAATTATATATATATATATATATATATACACACACACACATATATATATATGTATATATATGTTTATATATATACATATACATATATATTTTTATATATATATATATATATATATATATCTCCCTTGGGCCATCTACACTTCTACAGTATACGACTCTCCGGCGCGACATTGCCCCTAGGATAGAAGCTCTAGAAACGAAATACAGTACCGCAGTCCCTTTAAATCGAGCAATACATGTATGTATTCTGGACTGATGGTGACAGTAGTGGTGGTGGTAGTGATGGTGGTGATAGTAGTGGTGTTGGTGATAGTAGTAGTGGTGGTGATAGTAGTGATGGTGGTGATAATGGTGGTGATAGTAGTGATGGTGGTGATAGTGGTGGTGATAGTAGTGGTGGTGGTGATAGTAGTGGTGGTGGTGATAGTAGTGGTGGTGGTGATAGTAGTGGTGGTGGTGATAGTGGTAGTGGTGGTGATAGTGGTGGTGGTGATAATGGTGGTGGTGATAGTAGTGATGGTGGTGATAGTAGTGGTGGTGGTGATAGTGGTGGTGATAGTAGTGATAGTGGTGATAGTAGTGGTGGTGATAGTGGTGGTGGTGATGGTGGTGGCGGTGATAGTGGTGGTGGTAATAGTGGTGGTGGTAATAGTGGTGTGGGTGATAGTGATGGTGGTTATAGTGGTGAAGATAATGGTGGTGGTGATAGTGGTGATGGTGATAGTGGTGATGGTGATAGTGGTGTGGGTGATAGTGATGGTGGTGATAGTGGTGAAGATAATGGTGGTGGTGATAGTGGTGATGGTGATAGTGGTGATGGTGATAGTGGTGGTGGTGATAGTGATGGTGGTGATAGTGATGAAGATGATGGTGGTGATAGTGGTGGTGGTGATAGTGGTGGTGATAGTGTTGGTGGTGATAGTGTTGGTGATAGTGTTGGTGGTGATAGTGTTGGTGGTGGTGATAGTGGTGGTGATAGTGGTGGTGGTGATGGTAGTGGTGGTGATAGTGGTGATAGTGCTGGTGGTGATGGTGCTGGTGGTGGTGAAAGTAATGGTGGTGATAATGGTGGTGATAGTAGTGATGGTGGTGATGATGGTGATAGTGGTGGTGATAGTGATGGTGATAATGGTGGTGATAGTGGTGGTGACAGTGGTGGTGATGACTGTCATCCCAAGTCACTCTTATTTTTTCCATTCCCCCACCTTCATCTCTCTCTCTTCCCTCCACTACTCCCTCACTTCTCATCCTCACCCAAAAATAAAAATGGGGATGCCGTGCACCTCACGAAAAAAAAAAGATCACAAAATGACCCTCACCCAAACTTTCATTCTGAAAAGCCTACAATATGTAGCACTACCACCACCACCATCTGAGCCTCGACCACCACCAGCACCACCACGATTTTCACCTTCACACCACCGCGAATCTTTAGCCGACACACGCCTCATCTACTACCTCCAGCACCGCCGGTAAAAGTTGATCAAAAGATTCCGTTGATATTCGTGGATTCGGTGAGAGATATTTCCCTGCTCGTGGGCTTCATCCCACCGCCATTTGTTGACGTCACGGCCCTAAGTGCCAGAAAGATACCCCAGAGCTCCCGTAGGCATTCGCCTCCGTGCGTTCGTGGACGCATGTACGCGCGCACTCCTACATGTGCGCGCACACATTCGTGTACGTATTTACGCTCAAATTTTTACGTGTACACGCAAACACAACACACACACACACACATACACACACACACACACTCACTGAAATTAGAGCACACACACATATACACACGCCTTTGAATGTAAACTACTGTATATGTATTGAAAGTTCAACAGTAAAAGAGATATGTGCATATGACTGATGTATCTTGGGGCAGTTTTGATTGTCCGCCACAGTAATTTCAGAGGGAAACAGGCAAAAACTGGTCTACTGACAGAGTGGCTAACGAATGGAATTGACTTAGTTACCACGTAGCGAACGCTGAAACAATTAGTTGCTTTAAGAAGAAATAAAAAAACTTTATGGGTAGAGATGACAGGTGGTAACAGACATGGAACTGCCTAGTGTAGGCCTTATGGTCTCTTGCAGTCTCTTCCATTATGTTCTTCTGCCTGGACTTTCATTGGCGTCTATATTTGATCCTCAGGTTTATTCTGACTGTCGTCAGACGATTTTATTCAGCTCAGAGGACCGCTATACGTCAAAGAATTGAATCCATCTTTATTAACACTTTGGTTTCAATAATCAAACAAATAAACAATAACAATAACAATATAATAACAATAACAATAACAATAATAATAATAATAATAATGATAATAATAATAATTAATAATAATAATAACGATAATGATGATAATAGTAATAATAATAATAATAGCAATAAAATGATACAGAAATAAAGTAAATAAACATATATATCTATTATGGTTGCCGCCTGGCAATTTTATTCAGTTGAAAGAAATCCCATGCAGACGTTAAAGGGTTAAACTGTTACTTTAACTAGCATCGTATCTTTTCACTTGGTGCCTTGGAGTGTCATAGGTTTTGAGTTTGATCCCAAGAGTCGGTCGTTACCGGCCCAGGACCTTTCCTCTGACCAATTTTCGGTTTGATTTTTTTTTTTTTTTCAATTAAACAAAATAATTGGAGGAAAGTCTTCCATCTCGGCATCCGGGTGGGCACAAGAAGAAGGAAGAAAAAGAATAAGAATAAGAAGAAAAAGGAGAAGAAGAAGAAGAAGAAGAAGAAGAAGAAGAAGAAGAAGAAGGGGACCCACCCTTTGCTACTGTGAGAGTGCCACAGAGATGAAGAGATTGACCTCGGGTCACCCTTGCTCAATGTCCCACCCGGTGCAGGTAGGGTCCATCGAGGTAAGTTGTACAATCCCTTCGTTACAGAAAGAGGGTAAGGATTCTACACCAGAAGGCACGTAACTGCGGCCGAAGCCATCACCTCTACATTATACCCTTTGACTACTCGGGCTAGTAACAGGCACTGCTGGGGATCAGAGAGAAGTGTGAGATTCGAACCCACGACTAAACAGATACGAGACCAGTAGGCTTCAGATTACACCACCAGCGATACAGAAAGGGTACTGTACATCCGGCCCCTACGTCACGAGCGACCGGGTCAACGCAAGGATTTTTTATCCCTCTCTCGTTTCAAGGAACTTTTAGGAAAAAAAAAATCTTTCCATGATGCGCTGGCTTTTTCGGTGTTTTTCGGCTTTTTCGGTGTTTAGCGAAGGATTTTGCTCGCTGATGTTTGGTTCTTTGCCGTATTGTGGTTATTTCGTTGTTGTTTTTCTGCTGGTGTTGATGTAACCATTGATGCTGTTGCTCTTGTCACTTGTTAATGCTGTCGTTGATAGTGCGGATATTACCGATAGCGTTGATGCTCCTACTACTTCTGCTGTGATGGTTGTTGTTGCTTCTAATGCTGTTGCTGTTGCTATTGTTCCTTTTGCTACTGTTGCTATTGCTGTTGTTGTTTATATTGCTGCTGCTGCTACTATTATTAAAGCTTATGCTACTGCTACGATTGCTGCTGCTTATACCTTTCGTAATGCTGCTTATGCTGTTGTTGCTGTTGCTGTTGCTGTTGTTACAGTTCATGCTATTCTTACTATTGCTGCTGCTGTTACTATTGCTGCTGCTTATGCTGCTGCTGCTGTTGCTATTGTTACAGCTTATGCTACTGCTACTATTGCTTATGCTGTTACTACTGCTGCTGCTTATACTGCTGCTGTTGTTAGTGCTGTTGCTATGCTGTTGTTGTTAGTGCTGTTGCTATTGTTACAGCTTATGCTACCGCTGATGTTGCTGCTCAAGTTTTTGTACACAAAATACTCTAATTTTAACGAGAGAACGTCATTTAAAAGCTATTGGGAATCCATGGCCTAGTATTCTTATAGTTGTGTTTTATTCTTGCATGTACTACAGTGATCCTGTTTTGTTTGGAGTCTGTGATGAATAAAATCTTCTGTTCTTAAGCAGAATAAAATATTCAAACAGCCTCATCTGGCCAATATACATTACAAGCCTTCACTAAACCTCGTTCCACTGTTTTAAGTACAACAAAAATTTCCACAGAAAAAAATTAGTTAACCAAACAATTGAAAGGCCTGGTTTCCAACTATCCAGAGCTGGTTAGGAGCGACAGCGGTGGATGTCAACCGCCTTGCACGCAACTCTTAACATTGATCTTCCTATTCAGAGTCAGCCTACTACTCCTCTTTTCTTCTTCCTAATTCTCATTTATTCATTTGCTACTTCTTCACCTTCTCCTTCTTCTTCTCTTTATCATTATCCTCCCCCTCACACTCTCTCTCTTTCTCTCTCTCTATCTCTCTCTCTCTCTCTCTCTCTCTCTCTCTCTCTCTCTCTCTCTCTCTCCCACTTTTTATGTGTCTGCCTGCATATTTGTCAATTAGTCATTCAATCTATGTCTGCCTGCCTGTTCGTCTGTTTCTGTCTGGCTGTCTGCCTATCTATTTGTCTGTCTTTTTGGCCTTCTATCTTTCTGCTTTCCTATCTATCTGTATATTTCTCTGTCTGTTTGTCTGTCTGTAAGACTGTCTGCCTGTCTGTCTATCTAGCCGTCTCCCTGCTCCCATGTTTGTGATATACCATGATCTTCAATCACTTGTTGGATTCGTTATCGACACATATTATCCTCGAGTATGAGACATCATATATCATCAATCTATGGGTAATGATTTGGCCTTACACACACACACACACACACACACACACACACACACACACACACACACACACACACACACACACACACACACACACACACACACACACACACACACACACACACACACACACACACACACACACACACACACACACACACACACACACACACACACACACACACACACACACACACACACACACACACACACACACACACACACCCAGCTCCCTGCCTACGATAGTTTGAATAACGCAAATGCACACACGCACACTCACACACATGCGCAAATACACGCACTCGGAGACACACACACACATATACACACGCACACACACACACACACACACACGCACAAACACACATACATAGACATACAAATAGAAAGACAGAGACAGACAGACACAAACACACACACACACACTCAGACACACACGCACACACACACAGACACACACACACACACACATACAAACACACACACACACACACACACACACACACACACACACACACTTGGTGGCGCAGTTGGTAAAGGTTCACCTCCAGAAAACGAAACGTCCGACCTCAGTCAGGGCACGTGACCTGAGGCTTATTGAGTTCCCTATTGTAGCTTCCTCCTCTGTATATAAGTTCTTGTCTATGTACCCAACTATCCAGAGCTGGTTAGGAGCGACAGCGGTAGATGCCCACCGCCTTGCACGTAACTGTAAGATTAATCTTCCGATTCAGGTGAAGATTCCGGCTCAGTCAGCCTACGACTCCTGCTCCTCCTCCTCCTCCTTCCTTTACTTATTTCTCCTCCTCCTTCCTTCTTTTCCTACTTCTTTTTTCATTTGCTACTTCTTCACCTTTCCCTTTTTCCTTTTTCTTCTCTTTATTATTATTATTCTCTCTCTCTCTCTCTCTCTCTCTCTCTCTCTCTCTCTCTCTCTCTCTCTCTCTCTCTCTCTCTCTCTCTCTCTCTCTCTCTCTCTCTCTTTCTCTCTGCCTGTCTGTCTGCCTACCTGTTCGTCTGTCTCTGTCTGTCTGTTTGCCTATCTATTTGTCTGCCTGTTTGTTTGACCCTCTTTCTGTCTACCTGATTCTCTGTCTGCGTACCTATCTGCCTGTCTGTCTGTTCATCTGTCTGTTCGTTGTGTCTACCTAGCCGTCTCCCTGCTCCCATGTTTGTGATTCACCATGATCTTGGATCACTTGTTGGACTCGTTATAGACAGTTATTACCCTCCCGGATGAGAGCTTAGAGCTCACATGTCACCAATCTATGAGTAATGCTTTGACCTTACACACACACACACACACACACACACACACACACACACACACACACACACACACACACACACACACACACACACACACACACACACACACACACACACACACACACACACACACACAGAACTCCCTGCCCACGAGAGTTTGAATAACGGCTCGTAGTGCAGCGATGTTAAAGTAACTCTCGGGGTGGGATTCGAGCTCGGACCACTGGTGTAGAAGTGTTCAAGTGGAGTAGAGGTGTTAAAGTGGATCAAGTGGTTTAACAAGGGTGATGCAAACAAGGTCATCATATTAAAACAACAGGGCAGGACTCGCAGTAATGGTTATAAACTGGAATAATTTAGATTTAAAAAGGAAATAGGCAAAAATTGGTTTACTAATAGGGTGGTCGACGAATGGAATAAACTTAGTAACCATGTAGTGAGCGCTGAAACTATCAGTTGTTTTAAGAAACGATTAGACAACTTTATGGATGGGGATGACAGGTGGTGATGGATACGAAGCTGCCTAGTGTAGGCCTTATGGTCTCTTGCAGTCTCCTTCAATCTTATGTTCTTATGTTAAGTTGCGAAGGCTACCACTGCGCCTTTAAGCTAAGGGTTCAATAGTGCAGGATAGAGATCGATAGCCTTGATGCGCACAGGAGAAGGACTTACGCTGATGTAATACCCCAGAAGTGCCAAGGATTGCTAGACAGTTCGTCGTGAAAAGACCAACCTACCATCCAAATTTTTATTCCAGGTACTTCTGCTCTCCTTCTTTCCTTTTTTTTTTTTATTGTGCATCATTCCTACCCATTTCTGTTCCCTCCATCCCCTAATGAATTCACTCCTCCACCCCGCATTACCTTATTCCTAGCCTCCATCCGGATTTGTTTCCAAATCACCCATTGCAGAGCCCGAGGAACGTTCCAGGACAGGAGTCGATACGAGGAGGAAGATGGATTCTACCGACTTCCACTGATTTATATTGGTTTGTTTATTTATCATTATTCAGATTTATTCACGTCAACGTCTTGACAGGTGAAAGCCACTGTTTCCTATATCCAGTGGGAATAAAAATAAATTAAAAGATAAATATAGAATAGAATAATAATGTAACGCCCTCTATAGTCTTAATCATGGTCAACAACAAATCTTTTTATTCAGCTGAGGGAAGATTTCCCATTTTTCTTTTTTATCATTTTCAGTATATTTTTCTGTTCACTGTCACTTTTTCATTGGTCTTTTCGTGTCTATTATATTCATTCATATACATATATTTATTTTTCTATACATTCCTTGTCTCCTTGTTTAGCCTAGTTGTACTAATATTCTGTTTATTTATTCTTTGTCTTTATATCACTATACGAGTATATTTTGTATCTACTCTCTATGTGCATATATGCATCTGTTGCTCTGTTATATGTTCCTTTTTACACATATAGTTCTTTGTTTTTACATTCCCAGTGTTTTTGTTGTATCTTATTTTTCTCCATTTCATCATTATTACATTGGAATGCAGGATAAGGCCCAATCAGCTGGTCAGAAAACGGGACCATCAGTACAGTGATGCTCCGAAGGAGGCATTCACGGATCCTGTGGGCGATGCTGACAGTGAGGCGTTAATTGAGGCTTTATAATCAGGGTTCACGGGGAACACCAAACCCCCACTTAGTGAACCTTTAAGCAAATCAAGGGTCGGATCTGAAATTGACCCTTCCACTGAGCCTGAGAATGACCCTTGCACGGAGTTCGTCACTGGTCCGCTGCAGGTCCCTGTGAGAGATCCATCGAGGGAACCTTCGAAATAACTGGCAATTTGGCCTTCTGCGGACCCAGTCATGGCGCCTGACAGCATTCCACTTAAAGATCCGCTCACATCACAATCCCAGGATCTAAAAACAATAGTTTTCAACGATGCTATCAGTGAGGCATCCAGGAGGCCATCAATGCTCGCATGGAGAACTTGTCCTGGGAACCATGAAAGGAAGCCATTTACCTCGCCGTTGATGGAGATATCAAGTGTCCCTGTCATTGATTCGCTGAATGCTTTTTCAGACGAACCGGACACTGATCCTTCTAGGGTCGTTTGGATTGATCCTGCTAATGGTCCAAACTCAATATCACCGTCCAAAGATCCATCCAATGAAGGGCTGAGGGATGTGAAGAAAGTCCTTGCCCAAGTGCCCAGGGAGGAAGATTCGAAGAGTCTGGTCAAATATCCTGTCA
>NC_134797.1:16335199-16345199 GCF_046742065.1 Oratosquilla oratoria | reverse complement strand
CTGTCTTACTCTCTGTTTGTCTGTTTGTCGCTGTCTGCCTCTGTCTTTATCACTCTGAATTTCTCTGTTAGTGTCTATGTCTGTGTATATACATATATAATCTTTTATCATATAATCCTTAAAAAACATTTACTGTGGAAAAGCAAATTGCTTAAATATTACAACACCAATTATAATGTACATTAGTTGAATGTCCCTTTGATTCCCTTCGACTTGTCACCGGTTTAGACAGAAAAGACACATTCTTTCCACGTTCGTCTTGAGCCTGCATACCGGAGTCAACATTGGGTTCGTCTATAGTCGGCCCCTTGAAAGACCAATAGGTCACTTGCCGCTGGGACTACCGCCCCACTGCAAAGCATTTGACCTGATCCAGCCACGCTCGCGCGTGCTCCTACTGGACGACGCCTTTGGCACAATTCAGAACGAGAGATTCTTCGAGCCCTTACCATGCATTATGGCCTCAGATCTCCTTCATAGTTTCGGTTGAAGAGGACGTCTTTCAAATTAAAGTATTTCCGGAAGGGCGAATTATCAAATCGCAATTTTTCCACGTGGGTTCTTCTTTGCGGATGTCGAGGTAACAGTTATTGCGTATCTTCTTAGCACTGTAACCTCAGTGGCTCTCACCTTCCCGCCGAAATTAGACAAAACTTTTGTGAGGGACACGTTATGCATTAATGGGAGATTTATCGTTCTGAGTATCATCCCTTAGAGGGGAGCTGTAATGGCGTCTTCACAGCTGAGGCGGTTCCACAGAGATAAATGAAATAGATGTGGCTGTAGAGAAAGTAAGGAGAAAGCCACTACGTAAAAACATAGTAAAATAAGGACATAAGAAAGGAGACTGCAAGAGGTCATATGTCTTACACTAGGCAGTTCCATGTCCATTACCACCTATCATCCCCATTCATAAAGCACATCTTAAAAGAAACGGTAGTTTCAGCGCTCACTACGTGGTTGCTAAGTCTATTTCATTCGTTGATCAGTCTATTGGTAAAGCAGTTCTTGCGTATTTCCTTCTTAAATATAAAATTGTCGAATTTAAATCCATCACTGAGATCTTCAGCCCTGCTGACATTTACTCCGCAGAGCAGGGCTGAAGATCGCCAGTACATCCAGTACGAAGATAGGTGAAGTAGTGAGAGGTAAGGGTAGGAAAGAGCATAATAACAACAGCATGGTTTACAGAATCCCATGTGGTGGCTGTGACTTAAACTACTTTGGGTAGACAGGAAGAGGCCTACACAAGCGGACATATGAGCACCGAACATCAAACGCCTTGGTTGTTCATGCGGAGAAATATGGACATTTACCTAACTGGGACGATGTGGAAATATTAAAACAAGGGTTAGACAAGAAAAAACGAAAAATAGTCGAGGCAGCTTTCATAACGTCCCAGCCCTGCTGTAACCATCGGGATGGTTTTATTAAGCTGTCCAAAACGTTCGGCTGGATGGTCCTACAGGAGTTGAAGGGTACGAGAGGGAGGGATGGGGTAGGCTAAAGAAAGGAACGCGGAATGATGTGAGGTATAAACTTGTTGATTTCCCGACCATATTTGTACACTCTGAAGAAGCTCTGTTAAGAGCGAAACGTCAGTAAATAAAAACTTCAACGATTCTCGGTGTTTATCTCACCACCATGCCACTCCCACACACGCACACAAACACACACACACACACACACACACACACACACACACACACACACACACACACACACACACACACACACACACACACACACACACACACACACACACACACACACACACACACACACACACACACACACACACACACACACACACACACACACACACACACACACACATATATATATATATATATATATATATATATATACATACATATATATAATTGAATAAAACAACAGAGAAATGAGGTTGTAGTAAATACACCAATAAATATATATATTAATAAATGAATGGATTAATAAAAGTAAGTGAATAATTTGGTAAATTAATAATATCAAAAAATCCTTGCGCAAGTCTCACAATTGTGTGGTTGGTGTACACACCACTTGATTACATCATAATAATATCTCTTCTTTTTTCTTAATCACATAGCCTCTAAGCTGAATACTCGATTATTCTCACACTTACATTTTAATCCTTATTTGTATATACGTACTTGCTCATAGTCCTAGAAATAATAATTAATTACTGATTGTCGTATTAGTAATTACTAGGATTCTTTATATTCCACCCTTTTTTTCGTGAGGCAATACATACATACACGTATATATACTAAAGGCTTTTTCCCCCTACACGGGGGGTAGCCAAAAAGAAAAAGGCATAGAAACCACTCCTCCCATTCAATTTCCTACATATTCCACTCCCCTCCACCCTACTCCCTCCCTCTTATCTTGGTACCTCCTGGATGACGGGTCATCCCTGCATCCTGTCCACTCTCCTGGGCCAGAAGCAGCACATCCACAGCAAGGCCGCTTCATAAATTCGGCGACCGCCCCCCCCTCTCCGTTTCTCCATGCATAAAAGAAGAAGAGGGGCGAAATCCCTTCGGGTTGCGTCAATTTTTTTCTCGTACATACTTCCTCACCCCCCATCCTCCACCCACTCCCCCTCATGCATCCAAGCATTATCTATACACAACCCCTCTCCATTGACCCCTATCTTCTTTCTTCTCCCGTCCTTCCTCCACAGACATTCCTCTCTTTTGTAATGCCCCTTTCACCCCATCCATCCATCTCATCCTAGGACGCCCCCTCATATTCACTCCTTCCACCTCTGCCTTCCACACTTCTTTTACTAATCTTTACAAATCTTTCATCAGCCCTATCTGCTGTCTCCTTTTCCACTCCTACTCTCCTCCTCACATCCTTTCTCACTCTAACCTAATAACCCCTACCGTACTTCTCAGACATTTCATCTCAAACACATTCAAACTCCTTCTATCTTCCTCTCTCATGTTCCATGTTTCTGTCTCGTACAGTGCTGTTGGCACAATCACTCCTTCATATAACCTCCTCTTAGCATCCATTCCCAGATGTCTATTTCTCATTACACTCTTTAATCCACCAAGGCATTTAATAGCTTCTCTCAATCTACATTCTACCTCCATCCCCACTCCTCCCTTTCCTGCCACATTCGCACTCAAGTATCTAAAACTATCCACTTCCTCCAGTCTTTCACCCTTAATGCTCACTTCCAGCCTGCTGTCACTCTCTCCCCTTGTACATCTCATCACTTTACTTTTGCCCACATTTATCTTCAGCTTCCTTCTTTCACACACCTTCTCAAATTGTCACTAACTTCCTCAATCCCTCTGATCCTGCTACAAGCGCAGTGTCGTCCGCAAACAACAACTGGCTCACCTCCCACTCTTCTCCATTTTCTTTAACCATCACCAACCCCTGACCCACTACCCTTGCATTCACCTCTCGCACCACCCCATCCATGTATAGATTGAACAGCCAGGGCAACATAATACATCCCTGACGAAGTCCCACCTTTACCTTAAACCATCACTCTCTCCATTTCTAATCCTAACACAAGCTCTACCACTCTCGTAAAAACTCTTGACTGCTCCTAACAGCCCTCCTCCCATCCCATACATCTGCAGCACCTCCCACAGTGCCCTCCCGTCCACCCCATCGTAAGCCCTTTCCAGATCCATAAAAGCCCAAAAAACATCCCCACCTTTTCCAACAGTTTTCTCACATATCTGTCTTACCACAAAAATCTGATCCACACAACCCCTACTTGTCCTAAACCCACAGAGTTCCTCACCAATTACTTCCCCTGTTCCTCTCCTAATCCTTTCAATCAAAACCCATCCATAACCCTTTCCAACTACACTCAGCTGATCCCTCTGAAACTATTACACACACACTTGTCCCCCTTTCCCTTGTAAAGCAGAACTATACAGGCACTCCTCCAGTCCTCCGGCACTCTACCCACTCTTAAAAAAACATTAAATAACCTCACCAGCCAGTTCTCCATAACTGTACCACCTTTCTTCAGACATTCTGCATGGCATCCATCCAACCCAGGTACCTTACCTTCTCTCATCATCTTAACAGCTGCTTTCACTTCATCTTTCCATATTTCTACTCCATTTTCCTCACTCATCACTCTCATTTTCTTAGCACTTCCCACTGCAGCTACCTTTCCCTCCCTATCCTCCTTCACATTTAGCAACTCCCTAAAATAATCTGTCCACCTTCCTCTCACTGCCTTCTCTTCCATTATCATCTCTCCATCTGCACCTTTTACCTTTTCTTCTCTATTTGATTCGCCTCCTTTTTCTCTTTTAATTTCCTTCCAAAACATCTTTTTATTACCTTCAAAATTTTCTGTCATACTCTTACCCCATTTCACATCTGCTCTCCTCTTTGCTCCCTTTATCTTATGCTTAACTTCCCTTCTCTTTACTTTGTACCTCTCATACGATTCCCTATTCCTAATTTGTAGCCAATGTATGAATGCCTGCTTCTTCTCTTCTACACCCTTCTTTGCTTCCTTATCCTACCACTCACTACCCTTCCTTATACTTCCTCCTGCCCTCCTTGTTCCACACACCATGTTTGCACACTTTATGACTCCCTCCTTGAACCATCCCTATTCCTCCTCCACTCCTAGTTCTACTCTATCCTTTACTCCCTCCCACTCCTCTTTCAGCTTCTTCTTATACTCATTTTCCTTTTTTCTCTCATTTAAATAGTTCACTCTAAGCACCTGCCTACCTTCTGCCCTTTTCCTTTTTCTCCACCCATTCTCCCCTCTCAATTTACCTTCCACCAGAAAATGATCTGATAATCCCCCATTCTCTCCCTTTAGAACATGTATATCCTTAACTCTTCCTACCATACTCCTGGTCTCCACTATATATTCCATTAATGTTCTATCTGACACCCTTCCATCCACCACCCTCTCCCATGTGTACTTATGCTTGACTTTCTTCCTAAACACTATATTTGCTATAATCAACTCTCTTTCAAGACACATCTCCACCATCAATTCTCCACTACGATTTTTACCTTGAATTCCATACTTAAACTCATCCATGACTATGTGATACAGTTATAGTCTCCATCCTATAGAATGGACATAAATTCACTAGAATTAGTACAGAGGAGAATGACAAAATGATACAGTGACAGAGAAATTTGCCTTACGAGGAGAGGCATAGGTATCTTAGGTTACACTCTCTGGAAATACGAAGGGTGCGAGGGGATCTAATAGAGGTGTTCAAGTGAATCAAAGACTTTGAAAAGGATGACGTAAACAAGATCATCATATTTAGACAACAAGGCAGGACTCTCATTAAAGAATTTAGATTGAACAAATTTGGATTTAAGAAGAAAATAGGCAAGAACTGGTTTACTAATGGGGTGGTTAACGAAAGGAATAGAGTTAGCAGCGATATAGTGAGCACTGAAACTATCGGTTGTTTCAAGAAACGGTTAAACAACCTTATGGATAGGGATGATGGGTGGTAATGGGCATGGAACTACTTAGTGTAGGCCTTATGGTCCCTTGCAGTCTCCTTCATTCTTATGTTCTTATGTGAAATGGGGAAAAATAAAATACAAGAAAAACATTGGGAATGTAAAAACTAAGAAATATATGTATAAAGGGAACATATAACAGAGGAACAGATACATATATGCACATAGAAAGTAGATACAAAATATACTCGTATAGTAATATAAAGACAAATAATAACAAATAGACAGAATATGAGTACAATGAGGCTAAACAAGAACACAAGGAATGAATAGAAAAATAAATATATGTATATGAATAGATATATTAGACACGAAAAGACCAATGAAAAAGTGACAATGGACAGAAAAATATACTGAAAAATAAAAAATAAAAATGGGAAAAAAATCTTCCCTCAACTGAATTTTTTTTTGTTCTTGACCATAATTAAGACCATGGAGGACGTTACATTATTATTCTATTTTATTTATTTATTAATTTATTTTTATTCGCACTGGATATAGGAAACAGTGTGAAAGCCACTGTTTCCTATATCCAGTGCGAATAAAAATAAATTCATAAATAAAGATGAATTCATTAACTGCCATTGACCTTTAGAAGTGTTATAATTTGGTCAATGGTCACCAGATACCATTACTAGTATGGCAGTTAATGAATTCATCTCCAGAGAACGAAACGTCCGACCTCAGTCAGGGCACGTGACCTGAGGCTTACTGAGTTCCCTATTGTAGCTTCCTCCTCTGTATATAAGTTTTTGTCTATGTGCCCAACTATCCAGAGCTGGTTAGCAGCGACAACGGTAGATGTCCACCGCCTTGCACGCAACTCTAAGATTGATCTTCCGATTCAGGTGAAGATTCCGACTCAGTCAGACTACGACTCCTGCTCCTCCTCCTCCCTTTATTTTCTTCTCCTCCTCCTTCCTTCCTTCCTTTCCTACTTCTCATTTTTTTTTCATTTGCTACTTCTTCACCTTTCCCCTTTTTCTTTTTCTTCTCTTTTTTATCATTATTATTCTCTCTCTCTCTCTCTTTCTCTCTTTCTATCTGTCTGCCTGTCTGTCTGCCTACCTGTTCGTCTGTCTCTGTCTGTCTGTTTGCCTATCTATTTGTCTGCCTGTTTGTTTGACCCTCTTTCTGTCTACCTGACTCTCTGTCTGCCTACCCATCTGCCTGTCTGTCTGTTGGTCTATCTGTTCGTTGTCTGTCTGTCTGTATGTCTACCTAGCCGTCTCCCTGCTCCCATGTTTGAGATTCAACATGATCTTGGATCACTTGTTGGACTCGTTATCAACAGTCATTACCCTCCCGGATGAGAGCTTAGAGCTCACATGTCACCAATGAGTAATGCTTTGACCTTACACACACACACACACACACACACACACACACACACACACACACACACACACACACACACACACACACACACACACACACACACACACACACACACACACACACACACACACACACACACACACACACACACACACACACACACACACACACACACACACACATACACACACAAACACACACACACACACACACACACACACACACACACACACACACACACACACACACACACACACACACACACACACACACACACACACACACACACACACACACAACTCCCTGCCCACGAGAGTTTGAATAACGGCTCGCAGTGCAGCGATATTAAAGTGCCTTCATCTCGGGGCGGGATTCGAACTCGGACCACTGGAGTAGAAGTGTTCAAGTGGCGTAGAGGTGTTCAAGTGGATCAAAGGCTTTAACAAGGGTGATGCAAACAAGGTCATCATATTAAAACAACAGGGCAGGACTCGCAGTAATGGTTATAAACTGGACAAATTTAAATTTAAAAAGGAAATAGGCAAGAGTTGGTTTACTAATAGGAGGGTCGACGAATGGAATAAACTTAGTAACCATGTAGTGAGCGCTGAAACTATCAGTTGTTTTAAGAAACGATTAGACAACTTTATGGATGGGGATGACAGGTGGTGATGGATACGGAGCTGCCTAGTGTAGGCCTTATGGTCTCTTGCAGTCTCCTTCAATCTTATGTTCTTATGTTAAGTTGCGAAGGCTACCACTGCGCCTTTAAGCTAAGGGTTCAATAGTGCAGGATAGAGATCGATAGCCTTGATACGCACAGGAGAAGAACTCACGCTGGTGTAATAGCCCAGAAGTGCCAAGGATTGCTGGACAGTTCGTCGTGCA
The DNA here is from genome assembly GCF_046742065.1 of Oratosquilla oratoria. Classification (NCBI taxonomy): domain Eukaryota; kingdom Metazoa; phylum Arthropoda; class Malacostraca; order Stomatopoda; family Squillidae; genus Oratosquilla; species Oratosquilla oratoria. The sequence continues at coordinate 16,337,477 of NC_134797.1, read as the reverse complement.
AAGACCAACCAACCATCCAAATTTTGATTCCAGGACATCTGCTCTCCTTCTTTCCTTTTTTTTTTATTGTGCATCATTCCCACCCATTTCTGCTCCCTCCATCCCCTAATGAATTCACTCCTCCACCCCGCATTACCTTATTCCTAGCCTCCATCCGGATTTGTTTCAAACTTACCCATCGTAGAGCCCGAGGAACGTCCCAGGACAGGAGTCGAAACGAGGAGGAAGATGGATTCAACCGATTGACACTGATTTATACCGATTTGTTTATCTTCCATTATTCAGAATTATTCAAGTCAACGTCCTGACAGGTGGAAGCCACTGTTACCTATATTCCGTGGGAGTAAACATAAATAAATAAATAAATAAATAAAACTAATAATGTGACATCCTCCATAGTCTTAATTATGGTCAACAACAAAAAATGTATTCAGCTGAGGGAAGATTTTTTTCCCATTTTTCTTTCTTGTTATTTTTCATTGAAGGTACCCTGCTAAATATCATCGATGGAATCCAAGAGGGAAAATGCCGGTAGGAAGACCCAGAAAGAGATGGAGAGATGGAGAGAGGGAAGCAATTGAAGCGAGAGGATCAACAATAGAGAGCGTGGAAGAAGAGGAACTTTACGAGGATCGTACCTGGTGGAGAAGTTTCGTGAAGAGGCAACACAAACTGAGAAGGTGAGAATTATTTTTCATTGTCACTTTTTCATTGATCTTTTCGTGCCTATTATATTCATTCATATACATATATTTATTTTTCTATTCATTCCTTGTCTTCTTGTTTAGCCTCATTGTACTCATATTCTGTTTATTTGTTATTCTTTGTCTTATATTACTACACGAGTATATATTGTATCTACTTTCTGTGTGCATATATGTATAGGTTCCTCTGTTATATGTTCATTCTTACACATATATTTCTTAGTTTTTACATTCCCAGTGTTTTTATTGTATCTTATTTTTTTTTCCATTTCATCATTATTACTTTGGAATGCAGCATTAGGCCCAATCACCTGGTCAGAAAACGGGACCATCAGTAGAGTGATGCTCCGAAGGAGGCATTCACGGATCCTGTGGGCGTTGCTGATACAAAGGCATTAATGGAGGCTTCATAATCAGCGTTCACGGGGAACATCAAACCCCCAGTTAGTGAACCTTTCAACGAATCGAGGGTCGGATCTGAAACTGATCCTTCCACTGAGCATGAAAATGACCCTTGCACGGAATTCGTCACTGGTCCGCTGAAGGTCCCTGTGAGAGATCCATCGAGGGAACCTTCGAAATAACTGGCAAGTTTGCCTTCTGCGGACCCAGTGATGGAGCCTGATAGCATTCCATTTAAGGATCCATTGAAATCACATTCCCAGGATCTAAGAACAACGGTTTTCAAAGACGCTATCACAGAGGCATCAACGAGGCCATCAATGCTCGCATGGAGAACTTGTTCCGGGAACCATGAAACGAAGCTATTGACCTCACCGTTCATGGAGTAATCAAATGTCCCTGTCACTGATTCGCTGAATTCTTTTTCAGACGAATAGGACACTGATCCTTCTAGTGTTGTTTCGAGGGATCCAGCCAAAGGTCCAAATTCAACATCGGCCTCAAAGGATCCATCGAGTGAAGGGTTGAGGGAAGTGAAGAAATTCCTTGCCAAGGTGCCGAGTGAGGACGATGCGATGACTCTGGTGAAATATCCTTTCATCGTTTGGTCGGTCATTGTAAAAAAAGAATCTCACTCTGAGAGAGCCGTGCGAGAGGAAACCAGCCAGTAAGTCGCAGAGTCTGTGAATCTGAGATTTTGGGTCTTTGAGTGTGAGACTGTGAATAAGAGTTTCTGAGAGCGAGTTTGTGATTGTGAGTCTATTAATCTTTCAATATATTGTTACTATTGTTAAAGACTATAATTTGCCGATAATTTTGTCCTTGTGAATTTGGTGCTTCTGTCGTGATCTGGCAACAAGTCAGTGTGAGTCAGGCAATCCATATGTGTGTCAGAGGAAGATTGGTTCTGTACTTTATTAAAGAGAGTCAGGTCAGTCAGCCATCCATCTATCTATCCTTTAATTATTAATACAAAATTGACTAAATACAATGGTTTGACACCTAAGCTTGTCGCTCTATCAATCGGTGTACCATTCGGTCTATTAGTAGGTCTATCTGTGTTTCTGTCTGTCTGTCGGTCTGTTTGACTTTGTATCTATGTGACCATCAGTTTTTCCTTGTCTGTTTGACTATCTGTCTGTTTCTTTGTCTATCTCTTTGCCTGTCAGTGT
>NC_134797.1:16322699-16332699 GCF_046742065.1 Oratosquilla oratoria | reverse complement strand
ATTCATTTACAGAACGAGAGATTCTTCGAGCCCTTACTACGCATTGTGGCCTGAGATCTCCTTCATATTTTCGGTTGAAGAGGACGTCTTTTAAATTAAAGTACAGGGTGACCACAAAAACATTCCTTGATCTAAATTATTCATAATATAACTTTTTGAATTCAGAATTTTACAGGTTTGGTGTCCATAGTTGCATAAACTAATGCATTTTTGTTTCTCTTTTTTTCCAGTTCGCAATTTCTACCTGACCCGCTAGGTGGCAGTCTTATCCAAGATGGCGTACACCCCACAGCAACGTAGCTGGTGTGTGTTGGAGTTTGGCAAAACAGTGTTACAAATGTGCAGCGTTCGTTCAGACGCATTCATCATAACAATCCACCTACTAACAAGTCCATTTTAGAGTGGTACAATGATTTCATTGCGAGGAGGTGCATCTGTGATCAGAGAAAAGGACATTCCAGCCGCCCAGCAGTGTCAGAGGAAGTTGTCGACAAGGTCAGAGACGCTTTTGTTCGCAGCCCCAAGAAGTCGACACGCAGATGTAGCCGACAGTTCAAACTTCCACAAAGCACAGTATGCAAGTTCTTACGCAAACGCATGAGGTTTACCCCTTATAGGCTGCAACTGGTCCAAAAGTTATACCCGAAAGACAAAGAAATGCCCTTTGAATTTTGCCATAGTCTACAGGAGTCAATGGAAAATGATCCTGGTCTGATGTCAAAGATCATCTTCAGTGATGAAGCAACCTTCCACCTAAGTGGAAAGGTGAACAGACACAATGTGAGAATATGGGGGACCCAGAATCCTCATGCCAATCTTGAGTTTGAAAGTAACTCTCCCAAAGTGAATGTGTTTTGTGCAGTAACAGAGAGGTCTGTGTATGGACAATTTTTCTTTGAAGGACAATCCATTATTGGGCAAACCTACCTAGAAATGCTACAGAACTGGTTGCTGCCCAGACTACAAGCTGCTGAAGGTGATGGCTACATTTTTCAGCAGGATGGAACACCACCACACTGGTCTCTCAATATACGCGCATTTCTCAACACAAACCTACCAAACCGATGGATTGGCAGTGCTGGACAACACGACCAAGTGTTTTGCAAATGGCCCCCAAGATCACCAGACCTAACTATGTGCGACTCTTTCCTCTGGGGATATGTCAAAGACAAAGTTTACATACCTCCCTTGCCCAAGACCATTGGTGAACTGCAGAAACGTGTCACCGAAGCTCTACGCGTGCGATTACGCCAGATATCCTGCAGAAAGTCTGGACGGAGCTTGATTATCGCCTTGATATTTGCCGGGCAACAACAGGGGCACACATCGAGTGCCTATGATATCAACCCATATCTCACATGAAACTTTGTTAATTTCTGCAACTATAGACACCAAACTTTTATGATTATGAACTCAATATGTCATAATATAAATATTTGAAATCAAGGAGTGTTTTTGTGGTCACCCTGTATTTCCGGAAGGAAATAGTAATGGCATCTGGAGACCATTGACCAAATTATAACTCTTCTAAAAGTCAATAGTCACCAGATGCCATTACTATTATGGCAGTTAATGAATCTATCTCCAGAGGACGAAACGTCCGACCTCAGTCAGGGCACGTGACCGGAGGCTTACTGAGTTCCCTATTGTAGCTTCCTCCTCTGTATATAACTTCTTGTCTATGTAACCAATAATTGTAACTGCTGAAGAGGACCACAGTTATTGGTGGAAATATTTAACTTGTGTAAATTATAATTGCACTATCAATAAGCTCTGTTCAGCTCACATTAGAGTCTGGAGTTTCAAGCAAAACAACGTGTAAAAAGGGACTAAAGATAAACATAAATATCGCATATTATATGGTCTTTATAATTGTTATTCACGGCATCTACAATAATGATCCAAACAAGTTTATGAGCATATTGATAATAGTACGAATGACAGACGAAACAAAAATATATTGGTGTTGCAATATTCAAGCCATTTTATTTTCTAGACAAAATGGTTTATAAGGATTATATAATAAATATTTATGATATATGTACAGAGAAAAAGACAGCAGCAGAGAAATTCAAGGAATAGATAAAGACAGGGGCAGACAGCGACAAACAGACAAACAGAAAGTAAGACAGACAGACAAAGGTAGACAGACAGACACACACACAGGTGCGCGCACGCGCACACACACAGAAATACAGACAGACAGAGGCAAATAGACACAGATGGACAGACACACACACACACAAACATGCACGCACGCACGCACACACACACACACACACACACACACACACACACACACACACACACACACACACACACACACACACACACACACACACACACACACGACTTGGTGGCGCGGTTGGTAGAGTCCCAGACCGTCAGTATTGCGGTACCGGCGGTACCTGGTTCGAATCATGTCCAGGGCTGACATTATCTCAGTATCGCTGCGCTTCGAGTCGTTACTCCAACTTTCATGGGAGGAGAGTTGGGTGTGTGTGTGCGCGTAAGGTCATAGCATTACCCATAGATCGGTCATACGAGCTCTGAGCTCTCTTTCGGGAGGGAAATACCTGTCGATCACGAGTCCAACACGTGATCCAAAGACCAAGGTGAATCACACATACACACACATATACGCAAATGCACACACGCACACTCACCACACACGCGCAAAAATGCACGTACACACACACACACACACACACACACACACACACACACACACACACACACACACAAATATATATATATATATATATATATATATATAAATATATATATATATATATATATATATATATATATATATATATATATATATACATATATGTATACATATATACATATATATATTCTTACTTCTTAATTATTACTTCTGCTTCCAGGTACTTTCAGGCTGTCAGTCGGGCCAGCCAGGACACTTCTCCAGATTGTCCTCTCAAAGCTTCCCTCTTCCCTCAAATCCTCTATTTTTCCTAATCCATTTGCCTCTAGGATTTCTTCAACTCCATCTTTCCATCTTTTCTTCGGTCTACCTCTAGATCTGCTACCTTCTGGTCTCCAGTTCCATCTTTTCTTTGCAATTCTCTCTTCATCCATTCTTTCCACGTGCCCAAGCCACCTTAGTTGTGCCTTTTCTATTTTGCTTCTAATTGATGTTACTCCAATTATTCCTCTTATTTCATAATTTCTAATTCGATCTCTTTTGGTTTTATTTACTAATGCTAAGTCACTTTATTTGTGCCTTTTCTATTTTGCTTCTAATTGATATTACTCCAATCATTTCTCTTATTTCATCATTTTTAATTCGATCTCTTTTGGTTTTATTTACTATTGCTCTTAACGTTTTCATTTCTGGCAACTGAATTCTGCTCCAGTCTCTTGATGTTAATGTCCAGCTTTCAGCAGCACACATTAAAATCGGTACCAAAACTGATTCAAAAACTGTTTTCTTTCCCTTCGTATATACATTTATATCTTTTAGGATAGGGTACAAAGCACCTCTACTGTACTTTGATATTCTTTCAGTTATCTCTTCTCTATTCTTGCATCCATCTGTTGTAAATACGCTTCCCAGATACTTAACACTCTGTGCTTCTTTAACATTTTCATTTCCAATCATTATTTCTGCAATGTCATAATTTTCTTTTGTGATGGTTAGTATTTCATTCTTCTGAATATATACATACATATATATATATATATATATATATATATATATATATGTATATTTACATATATGTATATATATATATACATATGTATATATATGTATATTTATATATATATATATACATATAAATATATACATATATGTATATATATACATACATACAATCACATACATAGACGCAAACACACACACACACACACACACACAAACACACACACACAAACACGGAGACAGGAAAACAAATAGGTAGGCAGGCAGACATACAGAAAGACAGTGGGAGTGACAGACAGACGGACACTGACAGGCAAACAGATAGATAGAGGAACAGACAGATAGTCACATAGACAAGGACAAACTGATGGTCACATAGATACAAAGTCACACAGACAGACAGACAGACAGATAGACCTACTAATAGACCGAATGGTACACCGATTGATAGAGTGACAAGCTTAGGTGTCCAACCATTGTACATAGTCAATTTTGTGTTAATGATTAAAGGATAGATAAATGGATGGCTGACTGACCTGACACACTCTAATAAGGTACAGAACCGATCTTCTTCTGATACGCATATGGATTGGCTGACTCACACTGACTTGTTGTCAGATCACGACAGAAGCACCAAATTCACAAGGACACAATCCTTGGCAAATTACAGTCTGTCATAATAGTAACAATATACTGAAAGATTTATAGACTCACAATCACAAACTCGCACTCACAAACTCTTATTCACAGTCTCACACTCAAAGACCCAAAAACTCAGATTCACAGTCTCTGCGACTTACTGGCTGGTTCTCTCTCGCACGGCTCTCTCAGAGTGGGATTCTTTTTTTACAATGACCGAAAAAACAATCAAAGGATATTTGAACAGTCTCATCAAATCTTCCTCCTTGGGCACCTGGGCAAGATCTTTCTTGGGTTTCCTCAACCCTCCATTGGATGGATCTTTAGACGCCGATATTGAATTTGGACCACTGGCAGGATCAATCGAAACGACTCTAGAAGGATCAGTGTCCGGTTCGTCTGAAAAAGCATTCAGCGAATCAACCACAGGGACATTTGATTACTCTATCAACGGCGAGGTAAATACCTTCGTTTCAGGGTTCCCAGGACAACTTTTTATTGCGAACATTGATGGGCTCCTGGATGCCTCTGTGATAGCATCTTATAAACCATTGTTTTTAGATCCTGGGATTGTGATGTGAGTGGATCTTTAAATGGAATGCTCTCAGGCTCCATGACTGGGTCCGCCAAAGGCAAAGTAGCCAGTTATTTCGAAGGTTCCCTCGATGGATCTCTCACAGGGACCTTCAGCGGACCAGTGACCAGCTCCATCCAAGGGTCATTCTCAGGCTCAGTGGAAGGATCGATTTCAGATCCAACCCTTGATTCGCTCAAAGGTTCACTAACTGGGGGTTTGATGTTCCCCGTGAACCCTGACTATAAAGCTTCCATTAATGCCTTCTTATCAGCAACGCCCACAGGATCCGTGAATGCCTCCTTCGGAGCATCACTCTACTGATGGTCCCGTTTTCTGACCAGGTGATTGGGCCTTATCCTGCAGTCCAAAGTAATAATATGAAATAGAAAAAAATAAGATACAAGAAAAGCACTGGGAATTTAAAAACTAAGCAAGATATGTGTAAGAATGAACATATAACAGAGGAACCTATACATATATGCACACAGAAAGTAGATACAATATATACTCGTGCAGTAATATTAGACAAAGAATAACAAATAAACAGAATATGAGTACAATGAGGCTAAACAAGAAGACAAGGAATGGATAGAAAAATAAGTATATGTATATGAATAAATTTAATAGGCACGAAAAGATCAATGAAAAAGTTACAATGAAAAATAATTCTCACCTTCTCACCATACACCAGGTAGGGCCATTGCCCTGTCAGTTGTGTTGCCTCACGAAACTTCTCCACCAGGTACGATCCTCGTAAAGTTCCTCTTCTTCCACACTCTCTATTGTTGAAGCTCTCGCTTCAATTGCTTCCCTCACTCCATCTCTCCATCTCTTTCTGGGTTTTCCTACCGGCTTCTTCCCTCTTGGATTCCATCGATAATATTTAGCAGGGTACCTTCAATGAAAAATAATAAGAAAGAAAAATGGGAAAAAAAAATCTTCCCTCAGCTGAATAATTTTTTTTTGTTGACCATAATTAAGACTATGGAGGATGTCACATTATTAGTTTTATCTATTTATTTATTCATTTATGTTTATTGCCACGGAATATAGGTAACAGTGGCTTCCACCTGTGAAGACGTTGACTTGAATAATTCTGAATAATGGAAGATAAACAAATCGGTATAAATCAGTGGAAATCGGTAGAATCCATCTTCCTCCTCGTTTCGACTCCATTCCTGGAACGTTCCTCGGGCTCTACAATGGGTAAGTTGGAAACAAATCCGGATGGAGGCTAGGAATAAGGTAATGCGGGGTGGAGGAGTGAATTCATTAGGGGATGGAGGGAGCAGAAATGGGTGGGAATGATGCACGATGAAAAAAAAAAAGGAAAGAAGGAGAGCAGATGTCCTGGAATCAAAAATTGGATGGTAGGTTGGTCTTTTCACGACGACCTGTCCAGCAATCCTTGGCACTTCTGGGCTATTACATCAGCGTAAGTCCTTCTCCTGTGCGCATCAAGGCTATCGATCTCTATCCTGCACTATTGAACCCTTAGCTTAAAGGCGCAGTGGTAGCCTTCGCAACTTAACATAAGAACATAAGATTGAAGGAGACTGCAAGAGACCATAAGTCCTACACTAGGCAGCTTCGTATCCATCACCACCTGTCATCCCCATCCATAAAGTTGTCTAATCGTTTCTTAAAACAACTGATAGTTTCAGCGCTCACTACATGGTTACTAAGTTTATTCCATTCGTCGACCACCCTATTAGTAAACCAATTTTTGCCTCTTTCCTTTTTAAATCTAAATTATTCCAGTTTATAACCATTACTGCGAGTCCTGCCCTGTTGTTTTAATATGATGACCTTGTTTGCATCACCCTTGTTAAACCACTTGATCCACTTGAACACCTCTACTCCACTTGAACACTTCTACACCAGTGGTCCGAGCTCGAATCCCACCCCGAGAGTTACTTTAACATCGCTGCACTACGAGCCGTTATTCAAACTCTCGTGGGCAGGGAGTTGTGTGTGTGTGTGTGTGTGTGTGTGTGTGTGTGTGTGGTGTGTGTGTGTGTGTGTGTGTGTGTGTGTGTGTGTGTGTGTGTGTGTGTGTGTGTGTGTGTGTGTGTGTAAGGTCAAAGCATTACTCATAGATTGGTGACATGTGAGCTCTAAGCTCTCATCCGGGAGGGTAATGACTGTCTATAACGAGTCCAACAAGTGATCCAAGATCATGGTGAATCACAAACATGGGAGTAGGGAGACGGCTAGGTAGATATATAGACATACATACATAGAGACAGACAACGAACAGACAGATGAACAGACAGACTGGCAGATAGGTACGCAGACAGAGACTCAGGTAGACAGAAAGAGGGTCAAACAAACAGGCAGACAAATAGATAGGCAAACAGACATACAGAGACAGACGAACAGGTAGGCAGACAGACAGGCAGACAGAAAGAGAGAAAGAGAGAGAGAGAGAGAGAGAGAGAGAATAATAATAATAAAGAGAAGAAAAAGGAAAAAGGGAAAGGTGAAGAAGTAGCAAATGAAAAAAGAAGTAGGAAAAGAAGGAAGGAGGAGGAGAAATAAGTAAAGGAAGGAGGAGGAGGAGGAGCAGGAGTCGTAGGCTGACTGAGTCGGAATCTTCACCTGAATCGGAAGATCAATCTTAGAGTTGCGTGCAAGGCGGTGGGCATCTACCGCTGTCGCTCCTAACCAGCTCTGGATAGTTGGGTACATAGACAAGAACTTATATACAGAGGAGGAAGCTACAATAGGGAACTCAATAAGCCTCAGGTCACGTGCCCTGACTGAGGTCGGACGTTTCGTTCTCTGGAGGTGAATTCATTAACTACCATACTAGTAATGACATCTGGTGACCATTGACCATTAGAAGTGTTATAATTTGGTCAATGGTCACCAGATGCCATTACTAGTATGGCAGTTAATGAATTCATCTCCAGAGGATGGAACGTCCGACCTCAGTCAGGGCACATGACCTGAGGCTTACTGAGTTCCCTATTGTAGCTTCCTCCTCTGTATATGTTCTTGTCTATGTACCCAATAACTGTAACTTTTGAAGAGGACCACAGTTAGTGGTCGAAATATGCGGTTTACTCTATATCTCAGCTTATCTTTCTCCGAGAGTGAGTTTAAGTTATATACATACATACATACATACATACATATATATATATATATATATATATATATATATATATATATATTTTATATATATATATATATATTTATATATATATGTATATATATATATTTATATATATATATACATATTTATTTATATACATGTATATATATATATATATAAATATGTATATACATATATATTTGTATATATATATATATATGTATATATATATATATATATATATATATATATAATATGTAATCATATGGAGGGAAAAGAAAATACAAAACATCACGAGCCTGGGAAAAACGCAACCTGCCTCCTCGGGAAACATTGATCCATGGGCGAGATTGACAGGTTTATGAAAGGCCTGGTTTCCAACTATCCAGAGCTGGTTAGGAGCGACAGCGGTGGATGTCAACCGCCTTGCACGCAACTCTAACATTGATCTTCCTATTCAGGTGAAGATTCCGACTCAGAGTCAGCCTACTACTCCTCTTTTCTTCTTCCTAATTCTCATTTATTCATTTGCTACTTCTTCACCTTTTCCTTCTTCTTCTCTTTATCATTATCCTCCCCCTCACACTCTCTCTCTCTCTCTCTCTCTCTCTCTCTCTCTCTCTCTCTCTCTCTCTCTCTCTCTCTCTCTCTCTCTCTCTCTCTCTCTCTCTCTCTCTCTCTCTCTCTCTCTCTCTCTCTCCCTTTCTATGTGTCTGCCTGCCTATTTGTCAATTAGTCATTCAATCTATGTCTGCCTGCCTGTTCGTCTGTTTCTGTCTGGCTGTCTGCCTATCTATTTGTCTGTCTTTTTGGCCTTCTATCTTTCTGCTTTCCTATCTATCTGTATATTTCTCTGTCTGTTTGTCTGTCTGTAAGACTGTCTGCCTGTCTGTCTATCTAGCCGTCTCCCTGCTCCCATGTTTGTGATGTACCATGATCTTCAATCACTTGTTGGATTCGTTATCGACACATATTATCCTCGAGTATGAGACATCATATATCATCAATCTATGGGTAATGATTTGGCCTTACACACACACACACACACACACACACACACACACACACACACACACACACACACACACACACACACACACACACACACACACACACACACACACACACACACACACACACACACACACACACACACACACACACACACACACACACACACACACACACACACACACACACACACACACACACACACACACACACACACACACACACACACACACACACACACCCAGCTCCCTGCCTACGATAGTTTGAATAACGGCTCGCAGCGCAGTGATTTTAAAGTGACTTCAGCTCTGTACGGGATTCGAACTCGGACCGCTAGAGTAGAAGTTGTCTGTGTGTGCGTGTGTGTGTTTGTGCGTGCGTGTGTGTGTGTGTGTGTATGTGTGTGTGTGTGTGTGTGTGTGTGTGTGTGTGTGTGTGTGTGTGTGTGTGTGTGTGTGTGTGTGTGTGTGTGTGTGTGTGTGTGTGTGTGTGTGTGTTTGTGCGTGCGTGTGTGTGTGTGTGTGTATGTGTGTGTGTGTGTGTGTTTGGATGCTCCCTGGAGCCACATGAAGCAAACCCTCAGCTTAGGGTTCAGAAGCGCAGGATAGATAAAAGATCGATAGCTTTGACAGGCATAGGACATGGACCCACGCTGATTTAGTATCTCCGAAGTGCTATGGATTACTGGACAATTCGTCGATCAGAAACCCACCAATCATCCAGATTTTGATTCCAGCATACCTGCTCTCCTTCATTCCTTTTTTTTTTTTTTTTCTCCGTGTATGCATAACGTGTCCCTCACAAAAATTTTGTCTAATTTCGTCGGGAAGATGAGAGCCACTGAGATTACAGTGCTAGGAAGATACGCAATAACCGTTACCTCGACATCCGTAAAGAAGAGCCTACGTGGAAAAATGGCGATTTGATCATTCTCCCTTCCGGAAATACTTTAATTTGAAAGACGTCCTCTTCCACCGAAAACATGAAGGAGATCTCAGGCCAT
>NC_134797.1:16305199-16317699 GCF_046742065.1 Oratosquilla oratoria | reverse complement strand
TCCTGTGGGCGATGCTGACAGTGAGGCGTTAATTGAGGCTTTATAATCAGGGTTCACGGGGAACACCAAACCCCCACTTAGTGAACCTTTAAGCAAATCAAGGGTCGGATCTGAAATTGACCCTTCCACTGAGCCTGAGAATGAGCCTTGCACGGAGTTCGTCACTGGTCCGCTGCAGGTCCCTGTGAGAGATCCATCGAGGGAACCTTCGAAATAACTGGCAATTTGGCCTTCTGCGGACCCAGTCATGGCGCCTGACAGCATTCCACTTAAAGATCCACTTATATCACAATCCCAGGATCTAAAAACAGTAGTTTTCAACGATGCTATCAGTGAGGCATCGAGGAGGCCATCAATGCTCGCATGGAGAACATTTACCTCGCCGTTGATGGAGATATCAAGTGTCCCTGTCATTGATTCGCTGAATGCTTTTTCAGACGAATCGGACACTGATCCTTCTAATGTCGTTTGGATTGATCCAGCCAATGGTCCAAACTCAATATCGCCGTCCAAAGATCCATCCAGTGAAGGGCTGAGGGAAGTGAAGAAAGTCCTTGCCCAAGTGCCCAAGGAGGAAGATTCGAAGAGTCTGGTCAAATATCCTGTCATTCTTTTGTCGATCATTGTAAAAAAAGAATCCCACTCTGAGAGAGACGTGCGAGAGGGAACCAGCCAGTAAGTCGCACAGTCTGTGAAACTTAGTTTTTGGGTCTTTGAGTGTGAGACTGTGAATAAGAGTTTCTGAGAGCGAGTTTGTGATTGTGAGACTATAGATCATTCAATATATTGTTACTATTGTTACAGACTGTAGTTTGCCAAGGATTGTGTCCTTTTTTTGAATTTGGTGCTTCTGTTGTGATCTGGTAAAAAGTCAGTGTGAGTCAGGCAATCCACATGTGTGTCAGAGGAAGATCGGTTCTGTACCTTATTAAAGAGTGTCAGGTCAGTCAGCCAACTATCCTTTAATTATTAATACAAAATTGCCTAAATACAATGGTTTAACACCTAATCATGTCACTCTATCAATCGGTCTACCATTCGGTCTATTAGTAGGTCTATCTGTCTTTCTGTCGGTCTGTTTGACTTTGTATCTATGTGACCATCAGTTTGTCCTTGTCTGTCTGACTATCTGTCTGTTCCTCTGTCTATCTGTTTGTCTGTCAATGTCCGTCTGTGTGTCTCTCTCACTGTCTGTTTGTATGTCTGCCTGCCTACGTAGTTGTTTTCCTGTCTCCGTGTTTGTGTGTGTGTTTGTGTGTGTGTGTGTGTGTGTGTGTATGTGTGTGTGTGTGTTTGCGTCTGTGTGTGTGTTTGTGTGTATGTGTGTGTATATCTGGGTGTCTATTTTCCTGTCTACCAGCCCGTATGTCTGTCTTTCTGTCTGTTCCTCTGACTGTATCAGTCTGTCACTCAGTTTGTCTGTCTGTCTGCCTATCTGTCTTTTTCCATGTCTCCATGTGTGTGCGTGTGTGTGTGTGTATGTGTGTGTGCGTGTGTGTGTGTGTATGTGTGTGTGCGTGTGTATGTATGTATGTGTGTGTACGTATATGTGTTTGTGCGTATGTGTGCGTGTGTTTGTGTGTATATTTGTGTGTGCGTGTGTATGTATGTATGTATGTGTGTGTACGTGTATGTGTTTGTGCGTGTGTGTGCGTGTGTGCGTGTGTGTATGTGTGTGTCATTTTGTGCGTGTATATATATATATATATATATATATATATATATATATATATATATATATATATATATATATATATATATATATGTATATATATATATTAGGGGAAACAATATTTTTTTTCCCAGAGCCATTTTTTTTATTCTTTTATTTTTTTATTTCACTGGAGTCATTTTTTTAATTACCAGAGCCATTTTTGATACTTCCAGAGCCATGTTTTCGCAGTTCGATTTCCTAGCTGCATGCAACCAATGAACTTCCCTGCATACAGGTACCATGCAATTCAAAATTAGCGACATTATGTAGCACGATAGTCGTGTAGAGTCTAGTCAACATGTACTAGTATACGCGCGCATGCAGCTGATACGAAGCTAGGCTAGGTAGGCCATTGAACTCTAGCAGCTATACCGCGTACACATATGTACGTACATCAACAAATTAAAGTTGATTGATGTGTTGCGTTTATGATATCGATTGATAATGCAATGATTGATCACGGGTAAGTTGTGTTTGCTCTGATCCTTTCATCAATGGTGATGGGATTCAGGGATTACCAAATGATGGATAATGCATGAAATACGTTGAATCTTGCCGCGGGAGCGATTTTTTTGTGGGGGATCGCCCCCGCTATTGGATTTGCAAGAGCGACATTGGAACTTTCCCGAGCGAAATCGCTCGTCGCTCCCGTGTATTTTTTCGCTGATATACATATATACATATATATATATATATATATATATATATGTATATGTAAATATATATATAATATATGTATATATGTATATATATGTATATATATAAATATATATATATATATATATATATATATATATATATATATATAAATATATATATGTGTGTGTGTGTGTATACATACAGGGTGACCACAAAGATACTCCTTCATTCAAATATTTATATTACGATATATTGAGTTCATAATCATACAAGTTTGGTGTCTATAGTTGCAGAAATTAACAAAGTTTCATGTGAGATATAGGTTGATATCATAGGCACTCGATGTGTGCCCCTCTTTTTGCCCGGCAAATATCAAGGTGATAATCAAGCTCCGTCCAGACTTTTTGCAGCATATCTGGCGTAATCGCACGTAGAGCTTCGGTGACACGTTCCTGCAGTTCATCAATGGTCTTGGGCAAGGCAGGCATGTAAACTTTGTCTTTGACATATCCCCAGAGGAATAAGTCACACACAGTTAGGTCTGGTGATCTTGGGGGCCATTTGCAACACTTGGTCGTGTTGTCCAGCATGGCCAATCCATCGGTTTGGTAGGTTTGTGTTGAGAAATGCGCGTACATTGAGAGACCAGTGTGGTGGTGTTCCATCCTGCTGAAAAATGTAGCCATCACCTTCAGCAGCTTGTAGTCTTGGCAGCAACCATTTCTGTAACATTTCTAGGTAGGTTTGGCCAGTAATGGATGGTCCTTCAAAGAAAAACTGTCCATACACAGACCTCCCTGTTACTGCACAAAACACATTCACTTTGGGAGAGTTACTTTCAAACTCAAGATTGGCATGAGGATTCTGGGTCCCCCATATTCTCACATTGTGTCTGTTCACCTTTCCACTTAGGTGGAAGGTTGCTTCATCACTGAAGATGATCTTTGACATCAGACCAGGATCATTTTCCATTGACTCCTGTAGACTATGGCAAAATTCAAAGCGCATTTCTTTGTCTTTCGGGTATAACTTTTGGACCAGTTGCAGCCTATAAGGGGTAAACCTCAAGCGTTTGCGTAAGAACTTGCATACTGTGCTTTGTGGAAGTTTTAACTCTCGGCTACCAGGGATGATCAGAAAGTAATGACAGTCGGACTCGTAGCTGAGAGACTATAAGTGTTGGGGGGTGCGGGGAGTAAGGGGCAGCAAGTGTTGCCTGTTGTTACATGTTTGAGCTTGTCGCTGTTTGTCTAGCTTACATATTATCGTTGCGCTGTGCGATTGCGTCATTGTTGGTTTGCCTCTCTAACCGGAAACATGGATTTTTCGAAAGAAGGCTGCAGATTCTACACCTTCACAAGGTGGAAACTCGGGAAAAAAGCAACGGAGATCAGAGAGGAATTGTTGCAAGTTTTTCCCGAGTCTACTCCATCACTGGAAACTGTTTCCCGCTGGATTCGAGCTTTCGCAGCCGGAAAATTGCAGCTAGAAGATGATCATCGTCCTGGCCGCCCTCGGACATCCGTGACCGAAGCAACGACGGTCCGTGCGTAGGCCATCATTGACGAAGATCCAACTGTTACTCTTCGATTCTTATCCTTGGAGCTCGGTGTCAGTTATGGGAGCGCACATGACATCGTGCATGAACACTTAGGGCTGAGGAAAAAGTGTGCTCGATGGATACCTCATTTGCTTACGGAAGAGCAGAAGAGCGAACGGGTGCGGATTTGTCGTCTATGGCTGGCTGAATTCGAGCCAAATGGTCCGAAACGGTTCTCAGATGTAGCTACCGGAGATGAGTGTTGGATTTCCTTCTTCACCACCAGAGACAAGCAGTCTAACATGGTGTGGTTGAGTGATGAAGAACCTCGACCTCAGATTCTGAAGGAAGAATTTCGCAGCAGGAAGCGCCTTTTCACCATCTCTTCAATTCACAAGGACCAATGTGTGTGGATGTAATGCCTCAACAGTGTACTATCACAGCCCAGTACTACACTGATCACGTCCTTCCTCGAGTCCTGGAATATCAGGCCAAGACTGCACCAACCCGTCGCCGATCGCGCCTTTTGCTGCACCATGACAATGCTGCCCCCCACAAAGCTCGCCTCACTGTGCAGTTCCTGGAGCAGCAGGGGATCACACTTCTCCCCCACCCACCCTACTCGCCTGACCTTGCTCCCTGTGATTTTTGGTTGTTTCCAAAGATCAAGGGTGCGATCGCAGGGAAGTTGTTTCATCGCATCCAAGATCTGGCGCGAGCAGTCAATTCAGAGCTACGAGGTATATCGGCTTCTGAGTACCGTGAGTGCTTCATGAAGTGGCGAAAGAGGATGGAACGTTGCATAGAGGCAGGAGGGGAGTACTTTGAAGGAATGTAGGCCACTATTTGGATTTACCTCTGTACCGTGAAAATATATGGTATCACTGTCATTACTTTTTGATCACCCCTCGTACATCTGCGTGTCGACTTCTTGGGGCTGCGAACAAAAGCGTCTCTGACCTTGTGGACAACTTCCTCTGACACTGCTGGGCGGCTGGAATGTCCTTTTCTCTGATCACAGATGCACCTCCTCGCAATGAAATCATTGTACCACTTTAAAATGGACTTGTTAGTAGGTGGATTGTTATGATGAATGCGTCTGAACGAACGCTGCACATTTGTAACACTGTTTTGCCAAACTCCAACACACACCACCTACGTTGCTGTGGGGTGTACGCCATCTTGGATAAGACTGCCACCTAGCGGGTCAGGTAGAAATTGCGAACTGGAAGAAAAGAGAAACAAAAATGCATTAGTTTATGCAACTATGGACACCAAACTTGTAAAATTCTGAACTCAATAAGTTATATTATGAATAATTTTAAATCAAGGAATGTTTTTGTGGTCACCCTGTACTTTAATTTAAAAGACGTCCTCTTCAACCGAAAATATGAAGGAGATCTCAGGCCACAATGCGTAGTAAGGGCTCGAAGAATCTCTCGTTCTGAAAATGAATTGTGCCAAAGGCGTAGTCCAGCTCAAATGCTTTGCAGTGGGTCAGTAGTCCCAGCGGCAGGTGACCTATTGGTCTTTCAAGGGGCCGGCTATAGACAAACCCAATGGTGACTCCGGTATGCAGGCTCAGCACGAACGGGGAAGGAATGTGTCTTTTCTGTCTAAACCGGTGAGAGGTCAAAGAGAATCCGAGGGACATTCAACTAATGTACATTATAATTGCATCACTAATCAGCTCTATTCAGCTCACATTAGAGTCTGGGGCTTCAAGCAAATTCACGTGTAAGAAGTCACTAAAGATAAACATACAGTTTGCATATTATATGGTTTTTAAAATTGTTATTCACGGCATCTACAATAATGATCCAAAAAAGTTTATGAGCAATAATAATAGTACGAATGACAGACGAAACAAAAAATATTGGTGTTGTAATATTTAAGCAATTTTCTTTTTTAGAAAAAATTGTTTTTCTATAATAAAAATTTATATATATATGTATGTAGCAAGATATTGACACTAACAGAGAAATTCAAAGAGAGATATAAAGACAGAAGGAGACAGCGACAAACAGACAAACAGAAAGTAAGACAGACAGAAAAAGGTAGACAGACAGAAAGACACACACACGTGCGCACGCGCACACGCAAGCACACAGAAATACAAACAGACAGACAAATAGACACAGATGGATAGACACACACACACACACACACACACACACACACACACACACACACACACACACACACACACACACACACACACACACACACACACACACATATACGCAAATGCACACACGCACACTCACACACATGCGCAAATACACGCACACGCAGGCACACACACACATATACACACGCGCACACACACACACACACACACACACACACACACACACACACACACACACACACACACACACACACACACACACACGCACAAACACACATACATAGACATACAAATAGAAAGACAGAGACAGACAGACACAAACACACACACTCACACACGCACACACACACACACACACACACACACACACACACACACACACACACACACACACACACACACACACACACACACACACACACACACACACACACACACACACACACACACACACACACACACACACACACACACACTCGGTGGCGCAGTTGGTAAAGGCTCAGGCTCTCAGCACGGTGGTACCGGGGGTACTGGGTTCGAATCCTGCCCAGGGCTGAAATTAATTCAGTATCGCTGTGCCTCGACTCGTTACTCCAACTCTCGTGGGTGGGGAGTTGAGGGTGTGTGTGAGTTTAAGGTCATACCATTACCCATAGATCGGTCATACGAGCTCTGAGCTCTCTTCCGGGAGGGAAATAGCTGTCGATCACGAGTCCAACACGTGATCCAAAGACCAAGGTGAATACACACACACACACACACACACACACACACACACACACACACACACACACACACACACACACACACACACACACACACACACACACACATATGGGTGGGAAGGACGCACGAAAAACAAAAAACAAAAAAAATGAAGGTGAGTAGGTATGCTGGAATCAGAATCTGGATGTTTGGTGAGTTTCTGCACGACGGACTGTCTAGCAATCCATACCACTTCGATAACGAGTCCAACAAGTGATCCAAGATCATGGTAAATGACAAACATGGGAGCAGGGAGACGGCTAGGTAGACATACAGACAGACAGACAACGAACAGACAGACAGACAACGAACAGACAGAGCAACAGACAGACAGGCAGATAGGTACGCAGAGAGAGTCATGTAGACAGAAAGAGGGTAAAAAAAAAACCAGGCAGACAAATAGATAAGCAAACAGACAGACAGAGACAGACGAACAGGTAGGCAGGCTTATTACTAACTGACAGACAGGCAGACAGATAGAAAGAGAGAGAGAGAGAGAGAGAGATAATAATAAAGAGAAGAAGAAGGATAAGTGGAAAGGTGAAGAAGTAGTAAATGAAAAAAAAATGAGAAGTAGGAAAAGAAGGAAGGAGGAGAAGAAAGTAAAGGGAGGAGGAGGAGGAGGAGCAGGAGTCGTAGGCTGACTGAGTCGGAATCTTCACCTGAATCGGAAGATCAATCTTAGAGTTGCATGCAAGGCGGTTGACATCCACCGCTGTCGTTCCTAACCAGCACTGGATAGTTGGAAACCAGGCCTTTCATAAACCTGTCAGTCTCGCCCATGTATCAATGTTTCCCGAGGAGGCAGGTTGAGTTTTTCACAGGCTCTTGATTTTTTGCAATTGCTTTTCCCTCCATATGAATATATACATGAAACACAAAATGCATAAAATACATCAAATCACTTGATATTGACAAGGATAAATATATTAACCCTTTGTCTTCCATCAGCTCAATTAAATAGTTTAGTAACAGCCAGAATCAAATTCACAAATAGATCGTGGCCTCTCTGTGTTTAAGCGGAATTGTTTTTAATTATTTGATGATATTCTTTAGAGATAACTAGGATAAGACTGGTCATGGTTGCCAAAGGTTGAAATAGACCATTAAACTGGAAAAGTTAACTCTAAAGTCTGTTTCACACGTATCGACTTTTCGCCGTGCTGACGTCCACGACAAAACGTCGCATTCTCGAATAACAACGGGTGTCTATGGACGCTTTCACACGTCACGACCACCACCACGTGTGAAATCGTCCATAGACATCCATAGCCATTTGAGAGCACGACGTCGTGTCGTGGAGATAGCACGGCAAAAAGTCAATACGTGCCAAAGGAGCCATAGAAAATAAGACGAAAGCTTTACTTCGCCTGAATAAAATAAATAGTTATTTGAGAAAACGACGTTATGTCGTGGATGGCGCACGGCAAAAAGTCGATACGTGTGAAAGGAGCCATAGACAACGAGACGGGAGCCTTTCTTCGTCTGAATAGAATAAATACCGATAAAAAGAATAAAGTATATAGACTAGACACTGAGGAGAAATCATAGGAAACAGACACTTGGGCAAGTTCCCCTGAGGCAGAACAAGTCCATTTAGCAGAGAAGAGAAATGACTCCTCCATCCTCCATCGCCATATTCGTAGCCTCCGTCCAGGTTTGTTTCGAACTTAATCATTGCAGAGCCCGAGGAACGTTCAGGATAGGAGTCGAAACGAGGAGGAAGATGGATTCTATCGATTTCCACTGATTTATACTGATTTGTTTATTTTCCATTATTCAGATTTATTCAAGTCAACGTCTTGACAGGTGGAAGCCAATGTTTCCTATATCCCGTGGGAATAAAGAAATAATAAAGGTCACAAAATAAAATAATAATGTAACGTCATTCATAGTCTTAACTATGGTCAACAACAAAAATGTTATTCAGCTGTGGGAAGATTTTTTCCCATTTTTCTTCTTTAATGTTTTCCAGTATATTTTTCTGTTTATCATCACTTTTTCATTCGTTATTTCGTGTCTATTCTATTTATTCATATATATATGTTTATTATTCTATTTATTCCTTGTCTTCTTGTTTAGCCTCATTGTACTCATATTCTATCTATTTGTTATTTTGTCTTTATATTACTATATATTTTGTATCTACTTTCTGTGTGCATATATGTATCTGTTGCACTTTTATATGTTCATTTTTACACATATATTTCTTGGTTTCTACATTCCCAGTGTTTTTCTTGTATCTTATTTTTTCCGTTGCATCATTATTACTTTGGAGTGCAGGATAAGGCCCAATCAGCTGGTCCGAAAACGTGACCATCAGTAGAGTGATGCTCCGAAGGAGGCATTCACGGATCCTGTGGGCGTTGCTGACAGTGAGGCATTGATCGACGTTTTATAATCAGGGTTCACGGGGAACATCAAACCCCCAGTTAGTGAACCTTTGACAGAATCAAGGGTCGGATCTGAAAATGATCCTTCCACTGAGCATGAGAATGACCCTTGCATGGAGTTCGTCACTGGTCCGCTGAAGGTCCCTGTGAGAGATCCATCGAGGGAACCTTCGAAATAACTGGAAACTTTGTCTTCCGTGGACCCAGTTATGGAACCTGATAGCATTCCATTTAAAGATCCATTTAATTCACAATCCCAGGATCTAAAAACAGCGGTTTTCAAAGATGCTATCACGGAGGCATCGAGGAGGCCATCAATGCTCGCATAGAGAAATTGTTCCGGGAACCACGAAACGAAGCTGTTGATCTCGCCGTTGACAGAGTAATCAAGTGTCCCTGTCATTGATTCGCTGAATTCTCTTTCAGACGAATAGGACATTGATCCTTCTAGTGTTGTTTGGAGGGATCCAGCCAATGGTCCAAATTCAACATCGGCGTCAAAAGATCCATCGAGTGAAGGGTTCAGAGAAGTGAAGAAAGACCTTGCCAAAGAGCCCAAAGAGGAAGATGCGACGAGTTTGTTGAAATATTCTTTGATTCTTCTGTCGGTCATCGTAAAAAAAGAACCCAACTCTGAGAGAGCTATGCGAGAGGGAACCACCCAGTAAGTCGCAGAGTCTGTGAATCTGAGTTTTTGGGTCTTTGAGTGTGAGACTGTGAATAAGAGTTTCTGAGTACAAATTAGTGACTATGTGTCCATAAATTTTCAATATATTGTTACTATTGTTACAGAGTGTAGTTTGGCAACGACTGTGTCCTTGTTGTGAATTTGGTGCTTCTGTCGTGATCTGGCAACACGTCAGTGTGAGTCAGGCAATCCATATGTGTGTCAGAGGAAGATCGGTTGTGTACCTTATTAAAGAGTGTCAGGTCAGTCAGCCATCCATCTATCTATCCTTTAATTATTAATACAAAATTTACTAATTGTAATGGTTTGACACCTAAGCTTGTCACTCTATCAATCGGTCTACAATTTGGTCTATTAGTACGTCCATCTGTCTTTCTTTCTGTCTGTCGGTCTGTGTGACTTTGTACCTATGTGACCATCAGCTTGTCCTTGTCTGTCTGACTATCTGTCTGTTCCTCTATCTATCTGTATGCCTGTCAGTGTCCGTCTGTCTGTCTTTCTCACTGTCTGTTTGTATGTCTGCCTGCCTACCTAGTTGTTTTTCTGTCTCCGTTTGTGTGTGTGTGCATTTGCGTCTGTGTGTGTGTTCGTATATATATATTATATATATATATATATATATATATATATATATATATACATATATCATATATATACATATATCATATACAATATATATATAATATATAAATATATATATATATATGTGTGTGTGTGTGTGTGTTGTGTGTGTGTGTGTGTGTTTGTGTGTGCCTGTGCGTGAATTTGTGTGTGTATGTGTGAGTGTGTGTGTGTGTGTGTGTGTGTGTGTATGTATGTCTGGGTGTCTATTTTCCTGTCTACCAGCCTGTTTATTTGTCTTTCTGTCTGTCCCTCTGACTGTATCACTTTCTCATTCAGTTTGTCTGTCTGTCTGCCTATCTGTCTGTTTCCATGTCTGTGTGTGTGTGTGTGTGTGTGTGTGTGTGTGTGTGTGTGTGTGTGTGTGTGTGTGTGTGTGTGTGTGTGTTTGTTTGTGCGTGTGTGTCTGTGCTTGTGTATGTTTGTGTGTTTGTGTGTGTGCGTGAGTGTGCGTGTGTTTGTGTGTGTATGTCTTTCTGTGCGTATGCGCGCATGTGCTTATATATATATATATATATATATATATATATATATATATATATATATATATATATATATATATATATATATATCACGGTAAAACCACTGTTGGAGTAGAAAAGACTGGAAACGGGGAATCTATATATTTCGATTGCAAACTGCAATCCTCTTCAGTAGATACAATTAAGAGAGAGCGTTCTTCTTAAGTAGCACCCTTTACATGAGAAAGGGGAACATGGGAAGAGGTCTCTACCCTCGGCTCACTCCGTATGTGAGGTCAGGAGGCAAATATGTTTTCAATAGGTTGGTGATAAAAAGTCCGGATATTATTTCCGGGGACCATTGCCCCTTTGAAATATTAATATTGGGCTGGTATTCAATTATAGTGGATTCTACCATTTTTCTCCTGAACTCACATCTGGATTTATAAATAAGCTCAGCTTTGTCCCAATCTAAACAATGTTTAAATTGCTTAACATGTTGGAACACAGCTGAGCTCTCTTGTCCATATTTAATGGAACGTTTATGTTCGATCATCCTAGTGTTCAAATCCCTTCCAGTCTGTCCGATGTAAACTAAGTCACAATCTTTACATGGAATCGAATATACCCCTTGACTATGCTCTTCTTTTAACCTTTAGTGGACATTTACCACCTTTTTATTAATGGTATTGATTTTCCCGTGATTGACAAGTGTGTGATAACATTTTTCACATATATATATATATATATATATATATATGTGTGTGTGTGTGTGTGTGTGTGTGTGTGTGTGTGTGTGTGTGTGCATGTGTGTATGTGTGTGTGTGCCTACGTGCGCGTGTATTTGCGTGTGTGTGTGAGTGTGCATTTGCGTATATGTGTGTGTGTAAGTGTGTCTGTGTGTGTGTGTGTGTGTGTGTGTGTGTCTATCAATCTGTGTCTATTTGCCTCTGTCTGTCTGTATTTTTGTGTGCGTGTGTGTGCGCGCGCGCACGTGTGTGTGTTTGTCTGTTTGTCTACCTTTGTCTATCTGTCTTACTTTCTGTTTGTCTGTTTGTCGCTGTCTGCTTCTGTCTCTATCTCTCTCTTTGAATTTCTCTGTTAGTGTGTATGTCTTTCTACATACACATATGAATTTTTATTACATAATCCTTATAAACCATTTTTTCTAGAAAAAGAAAATTGCTTAAATATTACAACACCAATGTTTTTTGTTTCGTCTATCATTCGTACTATTATCAACATTCTCATAAACTTGTTTGGATCATTATTGTAGATGTCGTTGAATGTCCCTCTGATTCTCTTTGACTTCTCACCGGATTAGACAGAAAAGACAAATTCCTCCCCCGTTCGTGTTGAGCTTGCATACCGGAGTCACCATTGGGTTCGTCTATAGCCGGCCCCTTGAAAGACCAATAGGTCACCTGCCGCTGGGACTACCGCCCCACTGCAAAGCATTTGACCTGACCCAGGCACGCTCGTGCTCCTACTGGACGACGCCTTTGGCAAAATTCATTTTCAAAACGAGAGATTCTTCGAGCCCTTACC
>NC_134797.1:16295199-16300199 GCF_046742065.1 Oratosquilla oratoria | reverse complement strand
GACTGAATAGAAAAATAAATATATGTATATAAATAAATGTAATTGACACGAAAAGACCAATGAAAAAGTGACATTGAAATGTAATAAAAAAGAAAAATGGGAAAAAAAATCTCCCCTCAGCTGAATAAAAACTTTGTTGTTGACCATAATTAAGACTATGGAGGACGTTACATTATTATACTATTTTATCTATTCATCTATGAATTCATTTTTATTCCCACTGGATATAGGAAACAGTGGCTTTTCACCTGTCAAGACGTTGACTTGAATAAATCTGAACAATGGAAGATAAACAAATCAGTATAAATCAGTGTCAATCGGTAGAATCCATCTTCCTCCTCGTTTCGACTCCTGTCCTGGAACGTTCCTCGGGCTCTACAATGGGTAAGTTGGAAACAAATCCGGATGGAGGCTTGGGATATTGCGATGGAGGGTGAAGGAGTGAATACATCAGGGGACAGAGTGAGCCAAAATGGGTGGGAAAGACGCACGAAAAAAAAAAAAAAATGAAGGAGAGCAGGTATGCTGGAATCAAAATCTGGATGTTTGGTGGGTTTCTGCACGACGAACTGTCTAGCAATCCATAGTACTTCGATAACGAGTCCAACAAGTGAAGCAAGATCATGGTAAATGACAAACATGGGAGCAGGGAGACGGCTAGGTAGACATACAGACAGACAGACAACGAACAGACAGACAGGCAGATAGGTACGCAGAGAGAGTCAGGTAGACAGAAAGAGGGTAAAAAAAAAACAGGCAGACAAATAGATAGGCAAACAGACAGACAGAGACAGACGAACAGGTAGGCAGACATAGAATGACTAACTGACAGACAGATAGACAGATAGAAAGAGAGAGAGAGATAACAATAAAGAGAAGAAGGAAAAGGGGAAAGGTGAAGAAGTAGCAAATGAAAAAATGAGAAGTAGGAAAACAAGGAAGGAGGAGAAGAAAGTAAAGGGAGGAGGAGGAGGAGGAGGAGGAGGAGGAGGAGCAGGAGTCGTATGCTGACTGAGTCGAAATCTTTACCTGAATCGGAAGATCAATCTTAGAGTTGCGTGCAAGGCGGTGGACATCTACCGCTGTCGCTCCTAACCAGCCCTGGATAGTTGGAAGCCAGGCCTTTCATAAACCTGTCAGTCTCGCCCATGGATCTATGTTTCCAGAGGAGGCAGGTTGCGTTTTTCCCAGGCTCTTGATGTTTTGCATTTTCTTTTCCCTCCATATAAATATATATTTACGTATATATATATATATATATATATATATATATATATATATATATATGTATATATATATACGTATATATATACATTTATATATATGTATGTATGTATATATATATACATATATATATATATATGTATATATATATATATATATATGTATATATATATGTAATCTTTCTCTCTCTCTCTCTCTTTCTATCTGTCTGCCTGTCTGTCTGTTGGTTTGTCTGTTCGTAGTCTGTCTGTCTGTATGTCTACCTAGCCGTCTTCCTGCTCCCATGTTTGTGGTTCACCATGATCTTGGACCACTTGTTGGACTCGTTATCGACAGTCATTACCCTCCCGGATGAGAGCTTAGAGCTCACATGTCACCAATCTATGGGTAATACTTTGACCTTACATACACACACACACCCAACTCCCTGCCCACGAGAGTTTGAATAAAGGCTCGCTGTGCAGCAATATTAAAGCGACTTCAGCTCTGTGCGGGATTCGAACTCGGACCACTGGAGTAGGAGTTGCAAAGGCTACCACTGCGCCTTTAAGCAAAGGGTTCAATAGTGCAGGATAGAGAACGATAGCCTTGATACGTACAGGAGAAGGACTCACGCTGATGTAATACTCCAGAAGTGCCAAGGATTGCTGGACAGTTTGTCGTGCAAAGACCAGCCAATCATCCAAATTTTGATTCCAGCACACCTGCTCTCCTTCCTTTCTCCCTTACCTTTTTTTTTCGTGTGTCCATCCCACTTATTTCTGCTCCCTCCATCCCCTAATGAATTCACTCCTTCACCCTCCATTACCATATTCCTAGCCTCCATCCGGATTTGTTTCCAACTTACCCATTGTAGAGCCCGAGGAACGTTCCAGGACAGGAGTCGAAACGAGGAGGAAGATGGATTCAACCGATTGACACTGATCTATATTGATTTGTTTATCTTCCATTATTCAGATTTATTCAAGTCAACGTCTTGACAGGTGTAAGCTACTGTTCCTAAATCCAGTGGGAATAAAAAAAAAAAAAAACCTGATAATATGATGTCCTCCATAGTCTTAATTATGGTCAAGAACAAAGTTGTTATTCAGCTGAGGGAAGATTTTTTTTCCCATTTTTTTTTTTGATTATTCTTTAGTATATTTTTACATATATCTATTTTTCTATTCATTCCTTGTCTTCTTGTTTAGCCTCATTGTACTCATATTCTGTTTATTTGTTATTCTTTGTCTGTATATTACTATACGAGTATATTTTGTATATACTTTCTGTGTGCATATATGTATCTGTTGCTCTGTGATATGTTCCTTTTTACACACATATTTCTTAGTTTTTACATTCCCAGTGTTTTATTGTATCTTATTTTTTCCATTGCATCATTATTACTCTGGACTGCAGAATAATGGCCAATCACCTGGTCAGAAAACGGGACCATCAGTAGAGTGATGCTCCGAAGGAGGCATTCACGGATCCTGTGGGCGATGCTGACAATGAGGCATTAATGGAGGCTTTATAATCAGGGTTCACGGGGAACATCAAACCCCCAGTTAGTGAACCTTTTAGCGAATCAAGAGTCGGATCTGAAATTGATCCTTCCATAAAGCCAGAGAATGACCCTTGTACGGAATTCGTCACTGGTCCGCTGAAGGTGCCTGTGAGAGATCCATCGAGGGAACCTTCGAAATAACTGGCTACTTTGCCTTCTGCGGACCCAGTCATGGAGCCTGATAGCATTCCATTTAAATATCCACTCAAATCACATTACCATGATCTAAAAACAACGGTTTTCAATCATGCTATCACAGAGGCATCCAGGAGGCCATCAATACTCGCATGAAGAAATTGCCCTGGGAACCATGAAATGAAGCAATTTACCTCGCCGTTAATGGAGTAATCAAGTGTCCCTGTGATTGATTCGCTGAATGCTTTTTCAGACGAACCGGACACTGATCCTTCTAGAGTCGTTTCGACTGATCCCGCCAATGGTTCAAATTCAACATCGGCGTCCAAAGATCCATCCAGTGAAGGGTTGAGGGAAGAGATTTCTTGCCAAAGAGCCCAAAAAAGAAGATACGATGAGGTTGGAGAAATATTCTTTCAATGTTTTTTCGGTCATTGTAAAAAAGGATCTCGTTCTAAGAGAGCCGTGCGAGAGGGAACCAGCCAGTAAGTCGCAGAGTCTGTGAATCTGAGTTTTTGGGTCTTTGAGTGTGAGACTGTGAGTAAAAGTTTCTGAGTGCGAATTAGTGACTGTGAGTCCATGAATCTTTCATTGTGTTGTGGTCATTGTTATAGACTGTAGTTTACCAGCGATTGTGTATTAATTATTAACACAAAATTGACTAAATACAAAGGTTTGACACCTTAGCTTGTCACTCTATCAATCGGTGTACCGTTCGGTGAACCATTCGGTCTATTAGTAGGTCTATCCTTTGCAGTATCAGTTTATCAATTATTCTATCGGGAAGCCCAACATTATATCTATCGGTCGGTTTGCTTGTCTACCAGTCTTCCAATTTTCGCTTATATGAATATATGTCTCTCTGATAAACTATCTTCCCTACTTACTTCCTGTCTGTTTGTCTTCTTGTCTGTCAGTCTGTCTAAATACCTATCTGCCTGTATTTCCATCTTTCTAAATGGTCTATTTGTCTCTCTGTCTGACTGTCTGTCTGTCTGTCTGTCGGTCTGTGTGACTTTATGTCTGTAACTATGTGACCATCAATTTATCCTTGTCAATCTGACTGTCTGTTTTCTCCTGTCTGTCTGTTTGGCTGTCAGTGTCCGTCTGTCTGTCTCTCTTACTGTCGGTCTGTATGCCTGCCTGCCTACCTAGTTGTTTTCCTGTCTCCGTGTTTGTGTGTGTGTGTGTGTGTGTGTGTGTGTGTGTGTGTGTGTGTGTGTGTGTGTGTGTTTATATGCCTGGCTGTCTAGTTGTTTGTCTGCCAGTCTGTCTGCCTGACTGTATCAGTCTGTCACTCAGTCTGTCTCTCTACCTATCTATCTGTCTCCCCGTCTCCGTGTGTGTGTGTGTGTGTATATGTGTGTGTGTGTATGTGTGTGTGTGTGTGTATATGTGTGTGTGTGTATGTGTGTGTGTACGTGTGTATGTATGTGTGTGTGTATGTATGTGTGTGTGTATGTATGTATGTGTGTGTGTGTGTGTGTGTGTAATTGTTTGTGTGCATATGTGTGAGTATGTGCGTTCGCGTGCGCGCATGTATGTATATGTGTATATATATATATGTATATATATATATATATATATAATATGTATACATATGTATATATATATATATGTATAATGTGTTTGTGTGTGTGTATGTGTGTGTGTGTGTGTGTGTCTGTGTGTGCGTGCGCATCTATATATGTGTGTGTGTGTGTGTGTGTGTGTGTGTGTGTGTGTATGAGTGCGTGTGTATGTGCGCGTGTGTGTGCGTGTGTGTATCTTCTGTATCTGTCCATCTGTCTGTCTTTCCGTTTGTCTTTTGGTCTCTGGCTGCTTCTGTCTTGATCTCTCTTTGTATTCCTCTGTTAGTCACTATGTTTCTGTACATACATATATGAATTTTATCATATAATCCTCATAACCCCAGTTTTCCTAGAGAAAGAAGTTGCTTAAATATTACAATACCAAGATTTTTGGTTTCATCTGTCATTCACATTATTATCAATATGCTAAAAAAATGGATCTTTATTGTAGCT
Source organism: Oratosquilla oratoria (assembly GCF_046742065.1). NCBI lineage: Eukaryota > Metazoa > Arthropoda > Malacostraca > Stomatopoda > Squillidae > Oratosquilla > Oratosquilla oratoria. The sequence continues at coordinate 16,295,270 of NC_134797.1, read as the reverse complement.
GACGTAAATCACAATTTTAATGACCTTATAATATGCAAACTCTATGTTTATCTTTAGTGACTTCTTTACAC
>NC_134797.1:16287699-16290199 GCF_046742065.1 Oratosquilla oratoria | reverse complement strand
AATCTGCAACATAGTAGGACATAGCACAAACAGGTGTTATTACAGACAACCAACTAGCTACTGCTCATATCACGGACCAGCTTTTCACGACACAACACAATGTCGCGTCTTGAAATCACAAACCTACACGTCATACGCGTCTCCCCAACACCCGACTAGCGACAACACAAACAAACACAACACGGTATGACTATCGTCTCACGGTGAACAAAACACACGACCTCACGAGACAGAATCAAACCCCCCACTACCGATTCTCACGATGGCTGACTCTCGATCATCCCCGTCTGCTATGACATTTCACGCCACGGTCAACAACCTTCCACAACTACTCTTTCTGGACACAGGATCCCCAGTTAATCTAATGTCAAAGGTTTCCTTCGACCAATTCCGATTCCGACACCGTAGAGTAACAGTTATAGAACCAACGGATATCACATTACAAAATGTAGACGGAGTTCCCTTTCCCATCATAGGAAAAACCAAACTAGACATCTCCCTGCATGCCAACTGTCCTCCCATTACAACGACAGTATACATAGCGGACGTAGTGTTTCCCGCAGATATTCTTATAGGTTTGACATGGATGCAAAGAAATCGCATCATCATCTATCCTGCTCAAAACGGCATTGGTTTCAATAATCACTTCATAACGGCTTTAAAGACAGCTAACACGCATGCACACACAGAAAACACGCGCGTCAAACACTTGCATATGATCGAGCAACAGCATGCAACATCAACAACAGCAACAACTGAACAAAACAGTGACGAAACAGAAAAGGTGACACTTGTAACAGACACGCACACTGGTGTAACGGACACGCCCACCCCATCCGCTCACCCCCGTAGCTCACACCACAGACGTAATAGACGTACACTGTCAGCGCGCATGTCAAAGTCAACTCGCGACCACAAGAAACACGATGTTTTCACTAACATACAGGAAATATCACCACAATACACTACCGTCTCACAGATCTCTCTCACGAATTCTCACGCGGTTGTAATAACTGACAAAACACTCTATCCACGCGAGTACACAAAACTCAAAGTGCGTATCTTCAAAGCTCCCGACTCAGATGTTCTTTGCATCACAGACACTTGCCGTGTATCTGGTGTATCTCTCTTATCCGCCCTATCTCACACATCGAGCAAAGGACACACAACAATCATAGTTGCAAATAATACCAATGCCCCTCTTCAGATGAACAAAGGAACGAACGTTTGTGATTTTACAGTGTATCCCGCCCCAGTACACGTAATCGAGCATGACAACTCACAACACGTATGCGCCATCACCAACGGAGAACAGAACACACAGGAAACCATCAAAGCACCACACATTAACGATGTAGATTTTCCTGAAGCACGAGAAGATCTCCTGACACTCTTGAACACGTACAGACACGCAATTGCACTCCCAGGCGAACCATTAGGTCTCACAGACATCATACAACATCATATACCACTTCAACAAAATGCAAAACCACGGTACATACCCGCTTACCGTCTTCCTCACAGTAAAAGAAACATTGTCGACAGCATAATTGCAGATATGCTCGACCAAGGCATCATTTGAACACAGCCTATCTCCCTGGAATTTTCCTCTCTTTGTCGTTCCAAAACACGACGGCTCCTTTCGCCCTGTTGTTGATTTCCGTGAGCTAAATAAACTCATCATTCCCGAAAGACATCCTATTCCTCATCTCCAAGACACAATCTACTCCATAGGCGAACACAACACGGTCTTCTCTACTCTCGACCTTATGTCAGGGTATTTCCAAATACCTCTAGATGACGAATCAAAACCTCTAACAGCCTTCAGTACCAATACGGGCCATTACCACTTCAAAAGGTTGGCCATGGGACTCGTCTCTGCTCCCTCTGTTTTCACAAGACTTATGTTCAAAGTCTTAGAAGGTTTGATTGGAAAGACTGTCTTCATATACCTTGACGACATTATCATTGCCTCACGGTCACTCACGGAACACCTTAACACACTTCAAACTGTCTTCTCAAGATTAGCCGCGGCAGGCCTAAAACTTAAACTCAAAAGTGCTCCTTCCTCAAAAAGGAAATAAGGTTCCTAGGACACGTCATAAACTCACACGGTGTCATTACTTCTCAAGACAAGGTTAAGGCTGTTCTAGATTTTCCAACCCCTAACTCTACAGAACACGTGAAATCATTTCTAGGACTTTCAGGTTTTTTACAGACTTTTATCGAAGGCTATGCTCACATGGTAGCTCCTTTAACAGCCCTTCTCAAGAAAGATACTCCTTTTAACTGGACGTCTGAACACAACACCGCTTTCCACAAGCTCAAACAAGCACTCACAACAGCCCCGGTTCTGGCATTCCCAAACTTCTCTAAACCCTTCACACTATACACAGATGCTTCATACAAAGGCCTTGGCGCGGTACTAATGCAACAACACGACTCCAAACTTAGACCTATAGCTTACGCCAGTCGCGCGTTAAACAAGCACGAACAAAAC
>NC_134797.1:16283037-16287199 GCF_046742065.1 Oratosquilla oratoria | reverse complement strand
CACGTGCTGGATTCGTGATCGACAGTTGTTACCTTTCCGGATGAGAGATCGGAACTCAGATTCGGTCAGTAAATAATACTGTGACCTTACACTCACTCACGCGCGCGCGCACACACAGACACACACACACACACACACACACACACACACACACACACACACACACACACACACCTTCCACTATTCAATGGGAACAGCAATTGTATTTAGAATTAGTGAAAACTTTCCAAGCGGAAGCGCGGCCCGATCTTGGGACCTAATGCTTACAAGTCCACGACATTATCCAGTACTTCAAGGTGCTTTTTTTATGTGTGTGCGTGCGTGTGTGTCGATGTAATTGTCTATTTCTGCCTGTACATACTGCAGTTGTACTTTATATGTGTACTTTTGTTTCTTCTCCTTTGTATAATTGAAAATTACAATGAATTACATTGATAAAACCTCCTGGTGACCTTTGGGCCCATGCCGAAGTCGTGTGTGGAACGGTAATTTGATCAATTAAATGTGGAGTTCAGTTTTAGGTAATGTGCTTCCTTCTGGTGGAGTTGTGGTTGGAGGGAAGATGTACCGTCTTTCCTGATACCTCTTCTGACCTCTTCTGACCTCTTCTGACCTCCCCGCCTTCCTGCCGTCTAGCCTTACCGCCTTCTTGTGTATATTCCCCTTCCCAGTCTTCAGTTTTTCAACGTTTTCTTTGGAGAACCTTCCTGCTTTCTCTTTTCCTCTCTTCCTTCCAACTTTCCAGACTTGTATTTCTGTTTTACAACATTCTCGATTTGCGGGCGTTTCCACCTGCCTACTTTACAACTTCCCCGCCTTCCCACTGTTCCGCCTTACTGCCTTACATCCTTTTTATATCCCCGTATTAATTGTCTCTCTGTTTTTAAGACAGAGGAGGGACAGAAAAAATAAATAGGCACAAGAAATGAACAACACCTCAGAGATATGATTGACCCAAAAATTTCTTTGGTATCAGAACACAAGAATGGAAATTACAAGAGACCATAAAACCTACTGTAGGCAGTTCCATGTCCCTTACGACTTGTCTTCCCTATCCATAAATTGGCACAAGAGATGAACAACACCTCAGAGATCTGATTGACCCAAAAATTTCTTTGGCATCAGAACACAAGAATGGAAACTACAAGAGACCATAAGACCTGCTGTAGGCAGTTCCATGTCCCTTACGATTTGTCATCCCTATCCATAAAGTTGTCGAATCTTCTCTTAAAGGAACCAATTGTTTCAGCTCTTATCTCGTGGTTACTAAATCTAGTGCATTCGTTAACCACTCTCTTGGTAAACTAGTTCTTGACTAAATCCTTCTTAACCCATTCAACTCCGATGACAAGATGTCTTGTCATTTGGTCAAATAAAACAAAAAATCATAAAACACCAAAATGTTTGATCAAACACCAGAAAAATATGACGTCAGTCCTCGCTTCGCTCGCAGCGAAGCGAGGACTGACGCCATATTTTTCTGGTGTTTGATCAAACATTTTGGTGTTTTATGATTTTTTGTTTTATTTGACCAAATGACAAGACATCTTGTCATCGGAGTTGAATGGGTTAAGCCTGAAATTCTCCAATTTAAATCCATCGCTACGAGTCCTAACCCCCCCCCCCCCCCGGCATCTTAAAGGAGGTGAGCTAAGTTTCCCTTTGAATAAAATTGTATGACGGCACTTAGACCGGACTTAAAAGTGTTAATAAATAGAAAAATCTTAGAAAAAGGGTTACAATAGGTAGACCTATTTATTTCCCATAGTTGGCTTCACGGAATGATCAAACGTATTTCCCTTTGAATAAAATCGTATGGCGGCACTTAGACCGGACTTAAAAGTGTTGATAAATAGAAAAATCCTAGAAAAGGGGTTACAATAGGTAGACCTATTTGTTTCCCTTTGGCTTCACGGAATGATCAAACGTATTTCCCTTTGAATAAAATCGTATGACGGCACTTAGACCGGACTTAAAAGTGTTAATAGATAGAAAAATCCTAGAAAATGGGTTACAATAGGTAGACCTATTTGTTTTCCATAGTTGGCTTCACAGAATGATCACACATATTTGGCTCAAACCCTACGCTTGTCCAAACATCCTCTTTTGTGTGCAAATCATCAGCATGGCATATTAATTGTTTGCGCTATTTTGTGTGCGTAATTGTCGCCAAGAACTCTACAAACATTGGCGGACCTCGATTGAGGGTGAGTGGAAAGTGGAAGGGTGGATGAAGGTGTGGAAGGGTGGATGAAGGTGGGGAAGGCTTCAGAGAATAGGTACAGTCTGTGTCAAAAGTTTTGTTGCTCATTGATGCAAGTATTAACCACTCCCACCTGAGGTTTGAATATTTATTTTGAATATAATTTTTGACGTTTGCTAGAACAAAGACATTAAAGTAGCCATTCAGTTTTAGAAGGATTATAAAACGTTGATGAGGTTTTGATGTGTCTACCTAAATATTAGTTTTCTTGAAAGTAAATACTATTTATTTTTCTCTTATTGAAAATGTATCAAGTATATATAAGTATTTATATTCGTCTGGGGTATTGGTTGCTTGTTATTGTGGCAAAGTAGCATGCAGTCGATACTTTAGGGTCTATATGGGGCGCCCCTACGGACCAGAGCCACACATCATTTTGTCTATGATAGAAGAAATTCTGTTCATAAGAGAAATGATGACACTTTTATACTACGACTGTCCCTCCGTTATGCTGTCCCCCAACCCCTTGTTGCTGTCCTGTACCATTTCTCTGAGTATTCTCTTTCTGATTGGGGGAATTCCCTGTGGTGGGGGAAAAGAATACTGCCACCAAGTTTTCCCACTTGGATCGTAAGAGGCGAGAAGAAAGGGACGGGGAGAGGGACTAGGCATCCTTCTCCCTGTAGCCCCAAGGGGCAAATTCCTAAAAATCAAAGGAAAGGCATAAGGGGTGCTGGAGGGCCTCGGGCCAGCACCCTAAGGTTTGGGTCTTTTAATGTGCGTGGATGTGGTACAGATGAGAGTAAAAGGGAAGAGATAGGTAGTATGTTTGTGAGAAGAAAGTTGGATGTGTTGGCTTTGAGTGAAACTAAGTTGAAAGGGAAGGGTGAGTGTAAGTTTGGGAGTGTAAGTGGGAGGTTATCAGGAGTGAAGAGAGGGCGAGGGAGGGAAGGGGTGGCTATTCTAGTAAGTGAGGAGATAGGTAAAGGGATAGTGGAGTGGAAGGAGGTTTCCTCAAGGATAATGTGGATGAAGGTGAAACTGGGAAAGGAGATGTGGGTCTTTGTAAGTGCATATGGGCCGGGCAGTGAGAAGAACAGGGAAGAAAGGGAGGCCTTTTGGATAGATCTAAATGAGTGCATAGAGGGTTTAGGAAGAAATGTCAATGTAATAGTACTGGGAGACCTTAATGCTAGGGTGGGAAATGGTCCAATCGATGGAGTGGTTGGGAAGTGTGGAGTTCCAGGAAAGAATCGTAGTGGAGAGTTGATGGTGGAAATGTGTCTAGAAAGAGAGTTGATGATAGCAAATACAGTGTTTCGGAAGAAAGTCAAGCATAAGTATACATGGGAGAGGGTGGTGGAGGGAAGGGTGGTAGATAGAGCGCTAATGGATTATGTAGTGGTAAATAGGATTATGATAGGAAGAGTTAAGGATGTACATGTGCTAAGGGGAGAGGGTGGGGGAATATCAGATCATTTTTTGGTGGAAGGTAAGCTGAGAGTGGAGGATAGATGGAGAAGGAGGAAAGGGACAAAAGGTAGGGAGGTTCTTAGAGTGAACTCCTTGAATGAAAAGGAAAAGGAGAAGGAGTACGAAAAGAAGCTGAAGGAGGAGTGGGAGGGAGTAAAGGATAGAGCAGAGATGGGTGTGGAGGAGGAATGGGGATGGTTCAAGGAGGGAATCTTAAAGTGTGCAAGGATGGTGTGTGGAACAAGAAGGACAGGGGGAAATAGAAGAAAGGGTAGTGAATGGTGGGATGAGGAAACAAAGAAGGCTGTAGAAGAGAAGAAGCGAGCATTCACAGATTGGTTACAAAAGAGGACAGGGGGAGTCATATGAGACGTACAAAGAAAAGAAAAAGAGAAGTAAAGCAAAAGGTAAAGGAGGCAAAGAGGAGAGCAGATGTGAAATGGGGTAGGAGTATGACAGAAAATTTTGAAAGTAATAAAAAGATGT
>NC_134797.1:16268037-16278037 GCF_046742065.1 Oratosquilla oratoria | reverse complement strand
GTTTTTGGAAATTTAGATTCCCCTTCTTTCACTCATTCTCTCTCTCTTTCTCCCTTCCCCGTCTCTTTCTCTCTCTCTCTCTCTCTCTCTCTCTCTCTCTCTCTCTCTCTCTCTCTCTATATATATATATATATATATATATATATATATATATATATATATATGGGACAAGAATTTGTCAAAACCTACAAGAAAGTCCATAGTATTTTGTGTTATGTAATAGCAGCATCTGGGCTAAGTTTGCCTCTTCGGAGAATGTCGTTAATCTTTCTAGTACAGTACTTTCAAAATCACAATTAGAAGTGTTAGGCCTTGGTTTGAATTTTGCTTTAAAACCGGAAAACACAATACTATGGACTTCCTTGTAGGTTTTGACAAGTTCTTGTTCCATAATAATTATGGGAAAAAAAAAAAAAAAAAAAAAAAAAAAATATATATATATATATAATATATATATATATATATATATATATATATATATATATATATATATATATATATATATATATATATATATATATATGAGTAAATGTGCCACCTGGTACGGAAGGGCTTCGCCGAGAGAGGCAGCAATCTTTCGCTCCCGAGTGGATGCCACGAATATAAATAAAAGGAAAGATGTCACGCAGCGCTCAGAGAGTTGTATGTGTTCAAGATTAAGCCTATTACCTCCCTCCTCCTCCACCATTGCCTTCTCCTCTCTCCCTCTCTCCCTCATTCACCTATTTCACGACTTTTTGAGCACATTGTGCAGGCCAGTGCCCAAGAATAGTTGTTGTAAGGCCATACGGCTCAAGTAAAAGTATTATGGGGTACTTAAAAAGCCTTTATGATCGTAACGCTCTGTGTTGTGTGTGTTTGTGTGTTTGTGCGTGTGTTGTGCGTGCTAGAGATTCAGTCAACATAGTGCGGATAATGTATATATGCATGTGTATATATATGTATATATATATATATATATATATATATATATATATATATATATATATATATATTGTAAATCTAGTGTCTATGATACGAACTGTGACTAGTATTAATGACTTGCGAAGATATCTTTAATAGATTAAGCTAGACACATGCAACATTTGCTATCCAATTTCCTCCAACTACGTTTCATCTTTTACCTCGTTACTATCCCGTAAGGTCAGTGGGATCAGAATCCCAAAATCGAATCCTCCGCAGAGAAGGCTGAGGTGAATCTTGGACGGAGATTTGCCATCGCGGTGCTCCGGGCGACCAGTGGGCAACTAGGATGACGTAGTGGACCTTAGGTTAGCGGACGCTTAGTTTCGCCTTTGGGTTTCAAAGTGTAGGTAGTTTGCGTGCACATTTCGAGGCCATGAGGAGGATTACTCTTCAATGTATTACTTCACAAGACTAGGTCGTTTGCTGTGCTCTACCCCCGGCTTGGGTATCACCGGGATAATGTGTTTACATTTGCAAGCAGCGCCAGAGCGAGCCGGTGTGTTGTTGTTATTATTGTTGTTGCTGTTATTGTCGGACTAAGTTCTCTCTCTCTTACTCTCTTATTCTTACTTCCTCTCTTTTGCTCTTTGTCGCTCTTATGATGAGTACATTAGTCATGCAATTAGCATTGTTGGCAGTATAGTTTCCTTTTTTTTCGATAAGGCTGGTAGGCGTGGTTGTCTACTCCAGTACCTCTAGGCAGACACGGGAAAGAATTCTAGAGAAAGTGGAGAAGTCACACATGTGTATTGCTAGTAAGAAGTCAGTCGATAAATTTCATTCACTCTAACAGATGGCGGGTTTTGTTCAACCTTGAGGTCTGTATATTGTTCAGTTTGCTTCTATTGTCCTCATCTGGCGGTAGAATAAGGTAGAAGGACCGCATGCAGTAGTGGTAGAGGCAGTAACGACGCCGCTGCCGCTGCCGGAGCCCGGGCCACCGCCGCTGCCGCAGCCGGGGCCGCAGCCGCTGCCGCAGCCGGAGCCGGTCCCGTAGCGGTGTAGGTTTTGGTATTTATGCACACTTTAGCTGTAATCCCGGCGTTGCGCCCCGCCGGTCGTTTAACGGCGCTTTGGGCCGGTTGGATTAGTGCTGGCGCGGGGTCCCGGAACGATCAGCCATTGGGAGAACCCCCGGTGGGATAAGCCCCCCGCCCCCCCCGGGGGGAGCTCAGGGACCTCCCCCCCACCCTCCCTTCATGAGCGCTGGCTCCATTTTGCGGTTTTGGGTGAATTTTATTTGATAAAAAGTAAGAGTAACGGAAGTAATAAGCAATGGTAATCGTGGGAATGGTGACAGAAGAACGGAATAACAACAGAAATACCAGAAACGGGGAAGAACAGAAGCCACAACAAGAACAGAAACAGCAAAAACAGGGACAGTGTGATAAAACGAACAACAGGAAAAGCAACAACAACAGTAGAATAAGCAACAAACAAACACACACAAACGCAAACACGTGAACAAACAGCAAACCATTTCGAGCAGTCAAACAAACACACACACAAACGCAAACACGTGAACAAACAACAAACCATTTCGAGCAGTCAAACAAACACACACAAACGCAAACACGTGAACAAACAACAAACCATTTCGAGCAGTCCGTCTGCAGGAGACGTTGATACTCAACAGTTAATGTGTACACATGAGCAGGGTTTATGCACAGGAAAGTGCTCAGTGTGTATAACAGGCTTTCTCTGTCGCAAATATTGCTGATAACATTGATTTACTGTATTGTACTTTGGTTCACTCCCTCTCTCTATCCTTCTCTCTGTCTCTACACCCCCTCCCTCTCTTACTCCTCCTCGCTTGCTCGTGCTCTCTCTCTCTCTCTCTCTCTCTCTCTCTCTCTCTCTCTCCCTCTCTCTCTCGCCTTCTCTATCTCTCTCTGTCACTCTCACTCTTTCTCTGTCTCACCTTCTCTCTTTCTCTCTCTCTCTCTCTCTCTCTCTCTCTCTCTCTCTCTCTCTCTCTCTCTCTCTCTCTCTCTCTCTCTCTCTCTCCTTCCTCCCTCTCTCCCTCTCCCTCTCTTTCCTCCCTCTCTCCCTCTCCCTCCCTCGCTCGTTCTGTCTTGCCTTCTCTCTCTCTCTCTCTCTCTCTCTCTCTCTCTCCCTCTCCCTCTCTTTCCTCCCTCTCTCCGTCTCCCTCCCTCGCTCGTTCTGTCTTGCCTTCTCTCTCTCTCTCTCTCTCTCTCTCTCTCTCTCTCTCTCTCTCTCTCTCTCTCTCTCTCTCTCTCTCTCTCCCTCTCCCTCTCTTTCCTCCCTCTCTCCCTCTCCCTCCCTCGCTCGTTCTGTCTTGCCTTCTCTCTCTCTCTATCTCTCTCTCTCTCTCTCTCTCTCTCTCTCTCTCTCTCTCTCTCTCTCTCTCTCTCTCTCTCTCTCTCTCTCTCTCTCTCTCTCCCTCCCTCTCTCTCTTATTCCCTCCTTTCTAGGCCGCCTTGCAGGACTATTCTCTGCGTTTCTTCTCTGTTCTTGCTGTTTCAAATATCCTTTCCCTCTTCGCCTTCTCCTCATTTCCCTCTCCCTTTCTTCCCTGTCACATCTTTCTTCCTTTTTTCTTCTTCAATTCTTCTTTCCATATCCCTACTTCCCTCTCCACTCTCTCCTCTCTACTCTCTTCTCTCCCTCCTCCACTCTCCCCTCTTCACTCTCTCCTTTCTCCTCTCCACTCTCTCCTTTCTCCTCTCCACTCTTCCTCCTCCAAGTACCTCTCATTTCTTCCGTGTTATATTTTCTCTCTTGTTCTCTTTCTTCTGTCACATGTGCTCTCTTTCCTCTCCTTTGTTCCCCCTACCCTCTCTTCTTTCCATTTCCCCCCAGCCTTCTCCCCTTTGTCATCTCCCCTCCCCCCCACTCTCCTCTGTCCTTTCCCCTCTGTTCTCTCCCCTCTCCCGTCTCCCGTCTCTTCTCTCCCCGTCCCCTATCTCTCTCCTTTCCCCTCTCTCCTCTACCTTTTACCTTTGCTATTCTCCCCTCTGCTTTCTCCTTTCCTCTCCCCTCTCCCTTTCTCCACTCACTTTCTCCCCTTTCCCCTTCTCCCCTTTTCCCCTTCTCCCCCACACCCTTCCCCCGACCTGTTGTAGGACGAATATTAAGCCATTATGACCGTAGGTGCCATTACTGTTGCTGCACCGCGCGAATACACGGCACCATGTCGGAATCTCCGTAAAGCTTTTGTTCTTTAGCAGGCAATTAGAATATATTTACTGCACTAGTGCGTGGGGAGGCTGTGGGGGCTGGGACGGGGCTTTCGGGGGCGGTGGCTGATGGCCGAGAGGCTGTGGTTTTGCGGCGGCTGGGATGAGGACTTTGTGGGGTGGGGGTGGAGGCTGGAGGTAAGAGTTCTTTGGTGATGGTGTTGGGAGCTGTGATGATAAAGGGTCTATGACGGGACCTCTTGGGCGGGAGGTGTAGGTGATGGGACTTTGGTGATATGAGATAGAGGGGCGGTAGAGTGCCTCTGAGGGCTGTGAGATTTGTGGTACTGAAATGGAACCTAGGGAAGTGTGTGTGTGGGGGGGGGGTCAGGTTACTTTGGTGGCGTATGAAGAACGGAAGGGGAGTGAAATGTGGTGACATGGGGAGTGGGGGGTGGGGGGGCTGAACTGGTCTCTAACGATCAAAACCCCTTCAACTAATAATTAATTAATCAAACTTTTAGCTGAATAATAACTTTGTATGCAAGTGAGGATCATTGGCCAGGAAACCTAGGGGCACCTTCACCCATCGTACTAAGGCGGCCGTGCGGAATTTATCTCGAGGCTCTGTATTGATGGGTGCCTACGTAATTCTGTGTATTCAAACCACAAAAAATATCTTTACTGTGCGAGATACTAAATTAGAAAATGAACCTGTGACTTGTCCAGATGAGATTAAGCCGTCAGGAACAAGAAGCTTTTGGTTTGGACAAAATTATATATTTACATTCGAAAAAGGACTGATCCACTCGAGCCGGTTATACCCTGTATATTTTGTTCCAGCTGTCTCCAGTTAATTCTATTCATCTTAAGGTAAATATGAAACAAAATAATCAAGATCTCTTTTTGGTTCGCGTAACAATCCCCCCACCCCTCCAACCACCACCACTATCACCCTTGTACCAGAATAAATTCGGGTAACACCTGTAAATGAGATCACAAGGGATGATGGATAGTATGCGCAACCTGTATAATCAGGTTGCATGCAACCTTGCTTTGCAATTGGAATGCAGTCTGGAGCCGGTCAAGCCGCTTGTCGTGGCCAGCCTTTGAATGGTTGTGTAGGTGTCGCCGTGGTTGTTCGGTCCCTAATTGGAAATCGTGTTTATGTATGTGCACGTTCACAGGCTCATGTCTTTATACGTACACCAGTGCAAGTGCAAACGTATTCGTATACACACACGCACACACACATACGCACACACACACACACACACACACACACACACACACACACACACACACACACACACACACAAATATATATATATATATATATATATATATATATATAATATGAACACATGCACACGTATATATGCACGTACATGTTAGACACATGTATACAAATATACATGCACACACTCGCGCGCAACATTTGTAAACACGTGTGGGTGTGTGCGTGTGTGTGTGTGTGTGTGTGTGTGTGTGTGTGTGTGTGTGTGAGTGTGTGTGTGCGCGTGTGTGTGTAGATACATGACCGTGTTCTTGTTAACACTGTTTATATACAATTATGTGACCAGAACAATGAGATAGATTTGCCAATTAACCTTTACAAAGTAAGTGAGCCGCCCTTGTATCCTTAGAGTGGTGGTGGATGAGGAGTAAGAGGAAGAAGAGGAGGAGGGAGGAGGAGGAGGAGGAGGTGGATGCGCAAGGTGTGTGTGACGATAGTAAACAAAGGCGTGGATAGAGAAAATGGATAATAGATGTGGTAGTAGAATAGATGAGGGAATGGATGTTGTAGATGAAGGAGAAGGAAGAGACGTGAAGAGGGAGAGAAGAAGACAGGCGTGTTGGAGAAGAAAGGAGGAGGATTGTTGGAGAAGAGGGGAGGGGATTTGTGTTGGAGAATCGAGGTTGACTTGAAGGGGGAGGGTGCGGTCGAGGACGAAGCTGTTGAGGAGGAGATGTCGAGGTCTTGTGGTGAACTTCCTTCGTCTTCGTCACGAGTTCGAGTCCTGCCGATTGAGATTTTTTTTATTAAATTTATATAATTATTTATATATTTACTTGTTTAGGTACTTATCTGGAGTCACGGGTTCGAGTCCTGCCGATTGAGATTTTATTTATTTATTTAATTATTTATGTATTTACTTGTTTATGTACTCATCTTGTTTAGTAATTAATTGATCTATTTGATCTTATTTTATTTCATTTTCTTTATATTATTTTATTTGACTTTACGGGTTCGAGTCCTGCCGATTGAGATTTTATCTAATTTATGTATTTACTTGTTTATGTACTTATCTTGTTTAGTTATCCATTGATCTATTTTATCTTAGTTTATTTAATTTTCTTAATATTAGTTTATTTAACTTTATTCTATTATATATATATATATATATAGTGCTACGGGACGTTCAGCACTTATTAGCACTTGTTAATACAGAGGCTCATATGCCTACCAACTACATGTGGCTGGCTTTTGCTTAGGCTACCCAGACACGTTGGGCAAAGGAGGTGGCTTTGGCCGCAGAAAACCTACGTCATCACACCGACCGTTCTTGTGAAGACTAAACGTGTAACCTTAGCAACAGAATGTTCAAATCGGTCTAGTATATTCTCGCCTTTATTCTTCTTTCCTATCCCTTCTTCCCCCTCTTTTCTCTTCTCTCCCCCCCTCTCCACTCTCCACTCTCCACTCTCCCCTCTCCATTCTCTACTCTCCATTCTCCTCCCCCCAAGTATCTCTCATTTCTTCCCTGTTACATCTTCTCTATAATTTTCTTTCCTCTGTCACCCATATTCCCCTGTTTCCCCTACCCTTCTCTCTGTTCCTTCCTCGGCCTCCCTAATCCATTCCCACCCCCAGCCCAACTCCCCAGCCCAATACATTCTTTGCTATCTAATACATCCCTCTATACACGAAATCACCTTCTATCTTACGAACTCCGTATAGAAATATAGAAAGGATACTCTGTATAGAAATATAGAAGGGACTCTGTGGTTGAGGTTGTGCGCGCGAAATGGAAGCGGTGTCGTGGACCACAAATTTTGAGACCTGCTGTAAGGGGACATCACTCGCGGCCTGCGAAGAGTGTTGTGTGGACTAGGAAGCGCGGACGGCTGGCTACGGGCTCGGCAAACACGCTCAACATGCAATAAACGGGGGTCCTCCATTGTTGCAGGTCCCAGGGTGAAGGTTACACAAAAAGGTTCACTTTCTTGTTTCTTTTTTTTATCTTTTGCACGGTAAGGGGTCTCCCAGGGTGGATAAAATTGACTGGATTTAGCCAGAATAGAATCCTACCAGATGTGAATAAAATCGCCTGGCGACAGCAGGAATACAAAGAAGAGTATCAACCGGTATGACCATTACCGGATGACCTCTGTGGTAACAGATGATTTTATTCACCATTAGGTAAAGAGGGTCAGTGTCTTCACAGGATGGGGAGCTCGATCAGTCATGACCCTATTCACTCCAGGGTCCGCCTAGTGGAGTCATCTGGCATGTGGATCAGAAAGGAGTCTGTGGAGAGAGCTGTTTCAAAGAGATCCACTCGAAGGCCTCCTCATAGACACTTCACGATGAAGAATTTTTTTTCTTTTTTTTTCATCAAAGATTGGTGTAAAAGCATAATTAGGTGGCCACTTTTATAAACAAATAATTTAGAAGACCCACATCCATTGTGTGTGTGTGTATGTGTGTGTGTGATTCACCATGGTCTTGGATCACGTGTTGGACTCGTGATAGACAGCTCAGAGCTCGTGTGACCGATTTATGGGTAATGCTGTGACCTGACACGCATACACACCCCCAACTCCCCGCCCACGAGAGTTGGAGTAACGACTCGAAGCGCAGCGATACTGAGATTATTTCAGCCCTGGGAAGGATTCGAACCCGGACCGCCGTAGTGACAGCCGGGGACGTGTGTGTGTGTGTGTGTGTGTGTGTGTGTGTGTGTGTGTGTGTGTGTGTGTGTGTTTATTCATTCGTGGGTAAGTTGAGTAAGTGTAGTGGTGTGTGTGTGTGTGTGTGTGTGTGTGTGTGTGTGTGTGTGTGTGTATTTACCTAGTTGTATTTTACGGGAAGGGGAACTATGCTCGTGGTGTCCCGTCTTCATATCTCATTTTATCTAAACTATTTTTAAATTCATGTATTGTTTTTGCACACACCACTTTCTCATCTAACTTGTGTGTGTGTGTGTGTGTGTGTGTGTGTGTGTGTGTGTGTGTGTGTGTGTATGCGCTAGCGCGCGTGCTCTTGGATGGGTGTGCGTGACTGGTTAGGCGCTGATTTAAGGCCGTGGTTGTGTATGAATGACTGCCCTTGGTCTTCCCGCCCGGCGGGTCGGGGGTCACTGTTGGGGTCGGCATATGTCAGGTCCGTATTAACCCGGGCGCTGACCCCGGGACCCTCAGCCCGATAACACGTCGGGACCAATTGGTCGTTACTCACGCTCGCTTGTTTGTGCGCAACGATATAGGGCCCCGTTAAGGGGGTAGTGGAGGGTGCTAAAGGGGATTGTTTATGCAGGTGACGTGGTTAGGGTTAGCACGCGCACGCACGCACACACACACACACACACACACACACACACACACACACACACACACACACACACACACACACACACACACACACACACACACACACACACACACACACACACACACACACACACACACACTCACACACACTTAAGTAGTACCTGTAATTTTGCACTCTATGTGGAACAGTGATCGATTCCCACTGGCTAAGGGTAACTTCCATTTGCTCTGGCTGTCTAAACACATAGGGAAAAGGTAACAGAGAGAGAGAGAGAGAAGGAAGGGAGGGGAGAGTACATGTGGGGTGGTACTTGTGGCACTCCCGAGGCCATGAAGTGCCTCAAAGCGGATTTACATCTGATTGACCGCAACACTACACGTGCCGCGATAAGTGTGACGAGATGCAGGTTCCGAACTGGTCAGTGCTTAACCACAGAAGCCTGGTCAGAGTTAGGGTGGGTGGTTCATAACTATGGTCACAAATGGGCGGGAGAGAGAGAGAGAGAGAGAGAGAGAGAGAGAGAGAGAGAGAGAGAGAGAGAGAGAGAGAGAGAGAACACATACACCTCCCCCCCCACACACACGGTACCCTATCTCTGTGTCAAACTAATATACTCATACTCGTTCACGTTCACAGACTCGCACTCGCCGACAGAAAAAGAATTTAGGAGTATTCGGGAAGTGGGTGGTGGGTAGAGGGGGGGGGTTTATGACGTGGGAAAGAGGATGGGGAACGTTGTCCCCCGTGGGCGCGGGATGGGGGCAGGGCGCCTTTAATGAGATATTGACAGAGCGATATCGGATTTGCAGTCAAGCGGCTGGCCGTCGCTGCTAGTGCCTCTCTCCCTCGCCGCGGTCCGGCCGCTCGGCACTCGTGTTGCTCGGTGACAGGGGACACGTGTCATGTGACATGCGACGTGACATGCGACTTGCGATGCGTGACATCGGGCATGGGACATTGGGTACTCGGCATTTGACATGTAATATATAAAGTGGGATAGTTGACAGAGATATTAGACGTGTAACATATGACTCAAGTCATTCAACATGGAACAATGAACATAGGTTATGGACATTGGACATGGAGCATAGAATACGTGACATGTGACATGGAGTACTGGGCACGTGATGTGACCTTTGGGGAAGGTCGAGTCACATACACACCCGTGCGCATGCGCGCGTTACAAGGCACAACAACAAACTTGTGACCATCAAAGCGCCGGGGACTGATCGCTACAAGAACAGTGCAATTCTGTCTATAGTGTACATTATCAACTCAAATTAGTCTAGTCCTACAAAGAGGACAAACTTTATATTGTCGGTGTATCTCTCTGTATCAC